>NW_004086454.1:26363-108338 GCF_000220395.1 Ichthyophthirius multifiliis
TCAGAATTATATATAAAAATACTCAGTTAATTTTCAAAAATAGCATCTATAAATAATTAATCATTATACTCAATGCATATATTTCTGAACAATCTTTTTTCAAAAATTAATGGTTTTTATTATTTTTTTTCTTAAACAAAAATTTCTTCTTTAAATTCCTTTAAAATATGAAAAATAGGTTTTTTTTTTTTCCTAAAATTATCTTGTTTATTTTCTAAATCCCATATATCTTCGATTTTCATTATAACCTTATTATCTTATTAAAATATTTTTTCAAGAAAACCATTATTTTCTTCAAATTATTTTTATAAAAATTCTTTAATATTTTTTTTATTTTAATAAACTCTTCTTTTTTTGCATTAATAATTATTGAAATTTTCTTCTTCTTCTTCAAATTCTTGGAAAAATTTTTTAAATTCTTATTCCCATTTTTCCTTTATTAATTTTTCACTTCTTTAAATCATTTTTTTCATCTTTTATTCATTTATTTCTCCTTTGTTTTTTCCTAAACAAATCTCGTCTTTTAAACATACAAAAAATCCTCTTTTTTCTACAAAAAAAGTAACTTTTTTATTATTTAGATCATAAAATATTTTGTTTTTTTCATCAAATACACGTTTATCTTCTAGCAAAAATTCAAATAAATCCTCATTTATTTCACTTTTTGACCATTTTAAAGTACTTAATGTATAATATTCATCGTTTGGGAATATTTTAAACCTTTTTTTGTCAAAAAATAAGCGATAATTGCATTATAAAATATCTATTTCTCCTTCTTAAGGCCAATATGTTTTAATGTTGTATTCTATTTGTGAGATTTTATGTAGTTTTTTTTTCAAGCGAATATCTAAATCGCTAGAAGAATATATTTCAGATAATGTACATGAAAATATTTGTGAGTTTTCTGATTTTTAATGTGAAAAGTTGAAACTTATCTATGAAGAACTAAATTACTAAGATGATTTTAATGGTTTTTTTCGAAAAAATTAATTTTGGCTTTTTATTTAAAAATTTTCTTAATTTTCTAAAGATTTTTTTTAAATATTTTTTTAAGTATTTCCCATTTTTGTATAATATTTTTTTTAAAAAAAATATATATAAATATATTTTTAATTAATTTAATTTTTGTTAAAAAAAAATATGACATAAAACTTCAATTGCTAAGAAGAATTAATAGAAATTTAATAAATTTTAAAAAATTATGATGAGTAGTTTAAAGAAAATTTTTCAGTTTCAAAAGATAAAAATAAAGCTTGTTGTGATGAATCAGACGAAAAGCTTAATAACATTTTATAATAATTAGGTTTTATATATTTTTATAATATTTAGTTTTATAATATTATTTAAAAATATAGATTTAAATTAGAATTTTAAACAAGTTGATCTAATAGAAATATAAAAAGAAGAAAAATATATTTAGAAATTAAAAGAATAACGTATAAAAGTATATATTTTTTTATTATGAAATAAATATATTAAATTTATTAATTAAAAAATAAAGTTGGAATAATTTAAGCTGGAGTTTGAAAAAAAAAATTAAATTATTTGTTAATTATAAAATAAATAATAAAACTATTTGGGTATTTTTTTCAATGATATTTTCTTTTTTATATTTAATAGTTCAGGAAGAATAATTTACATAAATGAAATATAAATTACAAGAATAACTATAAATTAACGAAGAAAGCCAATTTTAGTTAAAAAAGTGCAACTAATAAATATAACAATTAGAAAATAAAATTGATAAGTAAAATGTTAAAAATATTTATAAAAAAATAAAATAAAAATAATTAAGATTTTTATAAGAGTTAACAGAAAAAGATAAGAATATACAATAGCTCTATTTAGAAAATTAAAAAATAAAACTTAAAAATAGTGAAGAACATGAAGAAACAATAAATAAAATTAAAGAATAAATTTTGTAAAAAGAAAAAGATTATTTTGAATAATTAGATATAAAAAATACACAAATGCAAAGATTAATTGAAGAAAACAAAAACTTTTTAAATTAAATAAATGAAAATTCTTAAAAAGAATTCAAAATTTAAATTTTATAAAAATAAATTTAAGAAATGCAATAATAAATAAAAACCTAAAATGAATATATTTTAAAAGTTTATTTTTTTATAAAAAAAATTATATTTTTTTTTATAAAATAAAAGAGCGAATCTTAATATCATTAAAACATTCAAAAAATATGCGAAGAAAAAGAATAATAATATGAAAAATATTAATAAAAGTAAAAATAATACTAAACATTTATTAATGAATTATAAATAGAAGTTGAAAGATATAATAATGTTCTAAGTATTTAAAAAAAAAAAAAAAAAAAATTAAAATTAAAATAAAAGAAAAATAAGAAGAGTCACTTCAAGAATACAGAAAAACAAAATTTAATGATTAATAATAATTGGCTTATATAGTAATCAGAAATTGAAATTCTTTAAAAGGAAATTTAAAATTTGTTAAATATAAAAAAGTTAAAATTATTATAAACCTAATATATAAAATATAATTTTTTATTAATAATTAAAGTTAATAAATATAATAAATTTCAAATCTTAATTATGAGTTATAATTAAAAGAATAAGGCTCTTTGTAAAGTTCAGAAAAAATAAAACAAGATATTAATAAAGTAATTTTATTTTAAGATATATATATAATTATAATCAAATATATAGGTAAAATAGGATTTAATCAATGCTATGCAAGTTGAAATCGAATGATGAAATAAAAAATTAATTAAATTTTATTTATATTGTTTAAATTATATTTTTGCAAAAAAAAGCTATTAATCTTTATTAAATTAAAATTATAAAAAAAGATATAAAAAAGGAAAAAATATTATAATTAATATATTAAAAATTAATAAAGAAATATATAATAAATAATATAATATTTTATAAAAATATAACTTTTAATATCTTTTAATATTTTAAAAATATTAAATATAAAATAAATAAAAAATAGTAAAAGCTTTAATAAAATTAAATTAAATAATATACAAATATAAAATACTACAATATTTTTTCAAATTAATAATTATTACTAAAATAAAAAACTACAAAAAAAATCAATAGAAAAATTAAAAAATGGGAATAACCTGCACAAATTAAAAAAAATAACATAAAAAATTCAAAATCGAAGATAATTATGAGATTCTTTAAACTTTGAGCAGTCGAACATATTTGGTGAAAAACATATAAACAGAATAAAAGAGATATTAAAACAATATAATAATTTAACAAAACCAGAAAAACATATAATAAGCGAAGACTTACAAATACATTAAACAATATACTAGAAAAACTCTAATATTATAACATAAATAAATAAAATAATAAAAAATAATGATGATATAATCATAATATATGAATATATAGAGGCTTAAAAAGTGTTTGAAAAGAGAAGCAAGAGAGAGATATTAATAAAATTAGTATAATTATTAAACTTCATACAGAAAATTCCAAAATTTTATCATGGAAATTTATCTATAAACAATATATTAATAAGTAAAGATTTATAATAAATAAAAATAACTGATTTTTCCACAAACAAAATTTTCCATTTTAAAAAATTTATAAATTTATAAAATTAAATTTTACTAGCACCTGAAATAATTAAAAATTTTAATTTTAATTCTAATATTGATATTAATATTGATTTAAAAAAAATTGATTTATGGAGTTCTGGCGTTTCTCTTTGTTATTTTTTACTAGAAGACCCTTTCCAAAAATAGTTTTTAAATTTTTTAGAAATTAAAAATTATATTGACGCTATTTCTTTAGTTAGATAGTAAGGAGATGAAACAGGAATTCTCTTCTCTTAACTTTTGGATATCGATTGGAATAAAAGAATAAGTTTAGATAACGTTTATAGCGTTTTAAATAGTTTAAATATGAAAGTTATTTTATTATTTGTAATATTATTATATTTTTTTATTATTAAATAGGCTGAAAAAATAGAAATTAATAATTAAGATGATATAAATAAATTAAAAACATTTATAAACTAAGGAAATTAAGAGAAAATAAGTAAAATAATTATTAATTTACAGTATTTATGTATTTTTAGATTTAAGAAAATATTAATTAATTTTATTTAATTTTAAATAGAGGAAAATAAATAGGGATTTCTATATGTTTTATTATTGAAAAATTATTTACTTAAATAATTCTTTAAAATGTTCAGTTCTTACATTTAAAATTACAAAGAAATTTGATTTAAAATATTGGACTCGAAAAACTTGTAAAAACTTTAACTTTTTGTGATTTTTAATCACTTTCGGTTCTTGAAATTAATTTAAGTTTAAATAAATTAAAAGGTTTAGAATCTTCTAATTAAATCAAGTATTTATTAGAAAACCTTTAAGCTCCTAAACTGAATAAAATAAGACTTTATTTAAGGTATGTTTATTATTTTTTAATTTTTTTATTCATTTTTTTTAGTATAAATAAATTTGGAAATTAAGGAAGCTAAATTGTTTTCTAAAGCTTAGTTTTTATGAAATAGGAATTTTTAAATACTATAGAACTTAGTTTGGGGTAAAAAGTTTATTTTATTTTAAGAACATACATATTTTTTATTTTAAGTTAAAATTATATTAATGAAGAAGGAGCCAAATAAATAGCTATTTTAATAGAAAAAATTGAATTTAAGAAAATATCAGGATTATCTTTATTGATTGGGTTTCTATTTTTTTATTCTTTTATAAATTTTTATATTTTTTTTAGAAAAAATTAAATGGGATATAATGGAATAAATACTATTCTCTAAAGTTTGTGTAAAGTTAATAATTATATATTATTAGATAGTGAATTCATTTTCAGGTATTTATATTTTTTTATTATAATTTATAAATTTTTAAATTCAGTTATAATGGAATTAATGAAGAAAATATTAAGAACCTATCTAAATTTTAAGATAATTTAAATAAAAATATTAAATTATATTTTTGATTATTAATTATTAATTTAAAATTTTTAAAACTCAAATTATATTATAATTTTATTAGTGAGTTTATTTAAACATAATAAATTAAATTATTCATATCTTTTTACAATACTAAAATAATTATAAAAATAAAATATTATAAAAAAAGTTAATAATTAGAAATAATTAGAAAAAAATATTAATTTTGTAAATATAAATAATCAAATATGTTTCTAAAAGTAAATTTTATTAGGGAAAGGGAGATTACATCATTATATAATTGTTTATATGATAAATAAGATGCAACAATAATATAATTAAATATATAATATATTATTAAATTTATAGTATAAAAATTTAATATTTTTTTCCTTTTCAATAAAGAATTTTTTTTAATAGGAACTTTTATTAAAAATAGTCTAAACTTTCTATATAAATAAAAAAGAATGCAAGCAATCCTTCCGCTATAAATTTTTCGATATAACTTTCTTTTGTTTTCTAATTGTATATAGGCTATATAGGCTAAATATCTTCTGAATTTAATAAAAAATACATAATCCAGATAAAATAAATGTTGAAAGATCAAAGCATGCACTTATTATACCTCTTGCAAACCTTTTTTATGAAGGAAAATGGCTATATGTTATATTACCTTAAATAAAAGGGAAATAATTTCATATACAAATATAAAAAATACAAAATTAGTCTAATATGACCTAGAAATTACATAAGCTAAGCATAAATATTGAAATATAATACTTTTTTAATCCAAATTTAAATCTTATACGTAAACCTAAAGGTGTAAATACTGAAATATTTAATCCCATAAAAGTAAAATTGGAATTCAAATAGTCTAATCCAATTTAAAGATTATTTAAACTTAAATAACTGGATATATATATTTATGTTCTCACATAAGTAAAATTTTTTTATAAATATTGAATTTAAAATTTTTCTATTAAAAAATTATCTTAATATTCAGTTAATTTATAAATTTTTAATCGTTTATTTCTTTTATTTTTAAAAATTAAATACAATTATTTATACCAATTGATTATATATACATTTTTTAGTTTATATTTCTACTATATTTAAATTTTGATATTGCATGATAATTTTTTTTTCTATTTTATTTCTAAAAAAAATATAAATACTATATTAAAGATTATATTTAGTTTGACATTTATATCATATATAATTCTTTTAAATTTATCGAAAAATTTTATTTGAAGTAATAATTAATTAAATTACTCTGAAATATATTTAATAATTTATAATAAATATTACATTAGTACATTTAATTAATTTTTATGTTTATTTTTTAGAATTAAAATTTATAAACTATTATGTTTTCTATGACTCTGCTTATTAAAAAATTAATTAAATATAATATTTATAAATAACATAAAATTTCAATTTTTTAAAATAGGCTGATATTATATAATAGAAAATTATCTTACGAAACTTTTTTAAACAATCTAATATATTCAATAAAATTTTAATAATAATTTATTTAATATGTTAAATCATATCATATTATTTATTTATTTAATATATATCATATTTTTATGTTTATATTTTAATAGAATATGTTTAAACAAATATTCCGAAATCATAATTATTTTTCATTTATTATTAATAATAATATTTCTAATTTATAGTATTGTAAATATTCAGATATTTTTAATAAAAAGCTGAATCATATGTAATACTATGATTTGTTTCAATTTTAAATAATGCTGAATATCATCATAACAAAAAAATTACTGTATAAAATATTTTAAAATTTATATTCAGTCGCAATATAAAGCTTTTATATTACTATATGCTTTTATCAAGTATTTATACTTTTTTCTTTTTCTTTTTTTCTTTTTTTCTTTTTTTCTTTTTATTCTTTTCTTATCTTATCTTATTATTTTCTTGTTTTACCTTTATATTTATTACATGTATCATTTTTCTCTAATATAAAATTCGAATTTTAGATATTTAAGTTACTCAATCTATTATATAACTAAGTTATTTAATAAACTTTTAATTTTTTAATAGAATGTTTAAATATTATTATTAGTATTTTAATTAGCATTTTTATGATATAATTAAAGAGTCAAATATTTGTATTAAGTTAATAAAACAGTAAATTGTTCATTTATTAACTTTTTAATTTGAATATTAATTTAGAAATTAAAATAAATAAAAAATGTAACAAATAAAATAAGTTATTATATATTCATACTGATAAACATTTAACTTTTAAAATTTATTAACTTAATAGTATAATTAGGTTTTCAAACTTAATTTATGTTATTCTATCATAATAATATTTTTATGTTTCATAGACTTATTTTAAAATTACTATTTAAATTTTATAATTTATTTAATATTTATTTCAGCATCGTTAAAAATTTCAAAAATTATATCAATAAGATAAATATAATAATTTGATTTATATTAAATTAAAGATATAAAAATATTAATAAATAATGCGAAAAAAAATATATATTTTTAAATTAAAAAAACAATATCCATTTATTTTGTAATAATTCATACATAATATTATTATAAATTTGTTTAGGGTTAATATCCTTACATAATTAGCTTTTGATTTAATTTTGCATTCACAAGAAGAAGCTAATCGATTCTATCTTAAAAACTTTTTACTTCATTAACTTCATCATCTTTAATTACACAATGAGATTTATAATAAGAAATTTAATTATTTATTTATTCAATATCATACAATTCTTGAACTATTTTTTTATCGTCATCAAACTACTACAAAACTAATTATTTCATTTTATACAAATATTTTTATTCCTCTTTTATGTTTTATTGCTCTAAAGCCTTTTCTTTATATACAAATATTAATTTTTTTATAAATATATAGTAATTATATAAAAAATACTTCTTTATTCTTCTAATTAAAAATAATTTTTTTCCCAATATTAGAGAGTTGATTCTCTTTCTTAAAGTATTTCAAATTGTCTTTCTACTTCTTTTTAAAGTACTTCTAAACGGTCTTCTAAATTATTAATTCTATTTGCTTAAACCCTTATCATTTCTACACTTTCGATATTTTAAAAATGCTATTTATGTCCTTTGTTTTCATTTTATGTTATGTGATTTAAATCTTCTTGACTTTCATAATTATTCAGATTTTGGAAAAACATTTATTTTATTTTTTTTAAATATTTTTTTTTAATTTAAAATAATATTTAAAAAAATAAAACAAAAAGTTTTATTTTTTTATAAAGAGTATTATAAATAATATTTATTGAATAAACTATTTAAATTTAATTATTAATTTTTTTATTAATAATTAATTAATTTAAATTAATATATTCTTTTTGTAAATAACATTTCGATTTATGATATGAGAATTTTTTTAAAAATTTGAAATGAAAGATATATAAATTAATTTTAGAAAAAAAGATTATTTTTAATAAAATATTGTAAAAAAAATATCAGATAATGATCGAGATAAAGTTTATCTTTATCATAGTATCCCTAGTAATAAATAAAGGTAATTAGGTATTAAAAGATATTTTATTTTAAATCTTTTTATTTAAAAATTAATAAAAGTATATTTTATTGAAAATAATTAATTATTATTTCTTTTTATCGAAAATAATAATTATATAGTTATTAATTATATTTTTATTTTTTTTTGCAGAATTTAATAATTAATATTTTTTTTTATAAAAGTAATATAAATTAGAAAAAATAAAAAGATAATTTAAATGTTTTAAAAATAAAAATTAATTTAGATTTTATACTATATAGTGTATTAAAACTATAATCAATAAATGTTTATTTAAATATTAAAAACTGAATAAAAAAATACTAACATAGTTGAAAAAAAAAGTTAATTAATCATATTTAAAAAATAAATAAATATGCATTTATATATAATAATAAAAAATAATATTTAAATAAATACGATATGAATATTAAGATTAAAAATATATTTATAAAATAATTTTTGATATTATAGAAATTATTTAATATAAAAATAAAAAAATAGAAAAAATATATAAATAAAATATGACTTAAAAAATCTCATGTGATAAATATTTAATAAAAAATCTAATAAAAGAAACTAAAAATAGCTTAACTTATTCAGCTTACAGTCATATTCACCATCAAACAGTATATATAAAAATTAGCAAAAAAGATAAGCCATATTTAAGAAGAGAAATAAAATTTATCTAAAGTTTATAAGAAATTAAAGGAACTCTGTAAATATTAGATTGTGATGAAGAATTAAATATATATTATTCAATTCCAAATTTAGGGAAAAATCTAGGCTTTTATTTGGAAAAGTTTGGTGGAAAATTTTAAACAAAAACTGTTTTATTTATAGCATTTTAGTTAATAATTATATTAAAGAAAATACATGAAAATGATTTTTTGCATGGAAATTTGAACTTGGATAATATTATTTATTCTTAAGAAAAAAATAGAGTTTTTTTGATTGATTATGGTTACGCTCATAAAATTTTAAAAAATAAAATATTCTCAAAAAAAATTGAAAATTATAAATTTTCTTCCCTCTCTTAACATTAAGGAGATTTTTTAGGAAAAAAAGATGATCTTTTAAATCTAGCTTATATAGTTGTTTACCTAATAAAAGGAACTTTACCTTGGGAAAAAGAATTTGATGCAAAAAAAATTGAAAAGATGAAAAATTTTATACATTTAACAGAACTTTGTAAAAATCTACCAAGTTTTTTTAAGTGGTTTTTTTAATATTTATAATCTTTAGATGTTTATGATGAACCTAACTATGGACTTATATGCGAAAACATAAATATTTGTATAAACAAAGAAGTAATGAAAGAAGGAAATTCATAAGAAATAGAACTTATATATTCATATAATAATAAAAAATTAAACGGAGACAGCATAGGTGTATTTAATTCAAATATATCTTATTCTAGTTTAGGTTAAAAAGAAAATTTTACTTTTAATACAAACAGCTATATAATAAACGCAAAAAAGAATAATGATGAAGAAAATTGTATAAATATAAAATTAATTTTATAGTATAATATAAAATTATTAATAAAAATAGTTAGTTATGATAATGTTTCTGAGTGTGTTATATATGAAAATTAGTAAGATTATTTTATTGAAAATTTTTTATAATTTAAAAAGTTAGTACCTTTACTTTTCACAAATTCAAACTTTTCAAAACTAAAATAATAATAATAAATTCCTGTAAAATAAAAAAAATAGAAATCTATAAAAAAAAATGAAGTATTTATATAACAATAAACAGATATATCTCTATAAACAGGTAATTCGTTATATATTAATTAAATTAAATTAAATTATATTTATAGATTTATTATATTTATTATTTATTTATTTATTTATTTATTTATTTATTTATTATTTTTTTTTTTTGAAATATAAGAAATTTCTAGCATTAATAATGAAAATTCGAACTTTACATAAATTTTTTTTAAATTAGAAGATCATTTATTTAGTTTAAATTTACATAAGTAATTTTTTTTTTATTATTATTTTCTTATTTATTTTAAGGGAATTTTAATGAAATATTTAAAATTATTTGTATATAAAATTATAATTATTTTAATATTTTATTTTAAACTTATGTTAAAATTTTTATTTTGTTTTAAAAATAAAATAAAATATTTGTTTATTTAAAAAAATTTGTATTTTTTATATATATTCCTTTTAATTTTAAAATATTTTTTATATTATTTAAAATAGCATTTCTTTTAATAATATAAAATAATAAATAATATAATTAAATGCAAAATAAAAAATAAACAAATTTCTTAAAACAAAAAATAAATTAATTTTAGAAATAATATTAATAAATACTTTTTTCTAGCTTATAACCTGAATTTTAATACACCTAATGTTTAATTAACTACTAATTTTAAATTTTACCTTATTATTCTCTTTTTAATTTTTACCCTCTAAAAATATATATTTACTATATCCTAATGTATATTCTAATGTAATAAAAAATATATATATAATCATATTCAAAAAAATTATATATTATTTAATCTTTAAGAAAATTTTAAATTATATCAAATAATACAACTTATTATGTGAAGAATTAAAAATGATAGAAACATGTTAAATTTATGTATGTTGATACTTTTATCTATCAGTTTTTGTTTTTCTATGATATTTAAAAATAGCTACAAGTAAAAGGTTATTAATAAATTTTTATTATAAAACCTTATTTTAAACATTAAAGTCATGAAGTAATAGAAAAAACGAAATTTGAAAAATTATATTTATATAAATAAAAAAAAAAAGTATTTCTTTTTTGCTAATTTTTCCTAAGGTTTTTACTAATTTTGCAATGAATATTTTAATTTAGGTAAGTTTTCTCTTTGGCTTATTAAAAAATCTTTTAGTATAGGCAGTTATGAGAGATTAATTTGCTTTTGAACAAAATTCATTTGCTTAATATACATTTTTTTCGTAAATTTGTTACTTAAAAATATCTTTTATTACGTGGATTTCATAAATGAATTTTCTGAAAAGGAATATGATTTACTTTTCTTGTATTAATTATGGTATTTACTTATTGGGAATGTCAGAATTATATATAAGTAACGTTTTTATTTTATTTTATTTTCTTCACTATTACTATCTCTAAAGCCTTTAAAAAATATATTATTATTGGCTTGTTGATTACTATTAGAGATTTGCTACCTTATAGGTATCTTATGTTTTTTTTTCATTCTTTATGCTCTTTCTTTGGAATTGGAAATGCTGTTCCTTTATATAATATTATTGTTGATGCTTTTGGAATCAATTCTTATGCTCCTTTTGGAAGTATTGCTTTTTTTTGTGTATATAGTATTATAAAGAAGATTTGGCCAAAGAACAGTTAGAAAAAAGATATTGGATGAAAAAAAAGATGTTTTATTAAATAATTTTTTATTTATTTATTTTTATGTATTTATATATAACTTTATTTTACAATGTTTTTTTATTTTTCATTAGTTAAAATTATATTTACATTTATATAAATTCCATTCTTAAAATATTCTTTTTGTTTTTTTTTAAAAAAAAAAATTGAAATAAAAATTTACGTTTTTACTTGTGTTAAATTTAATTTTTAAACTTTTTTTTCTAGGGTTTAATAATTATCTTCATTTTCTTACATTTCTTTTTTATATTCACAAAGTCCTGTTAATGTTTCTTCTATATTTTATTAGCAGTCTAATTTTTTAGTATTATTATTATTTGTATCTTCTTCCTCAAAATTAATATCTTACTAACTAATTTATTAAATAGAAGGAATATAATTAACAGAGCTATATGATTATTTGAATGAAAGAATAGTAGTTGTATTTTTATAATCTGTTGAAGAGTTTTAAGTTAAAGATTTTTATGTAAAAGTTTTTTTTATTGGAGGAGGTTATAATTCATTAAGAGATTTTTAATAATTTAATTTATTTGTTTTTACTGATTTTGTTGCATTATTATTTTCATTATTCACTAAATTCCAATCCCATTCTTTTTTCTCATAATCAATATTTATTGATTTTCCATATTCAAAAAAAAGTTACTTTATATAATAATAATTCGGACGGGCTTAAAAAGTTAACCCTTTAACATAACATAAACATTTTACAAAGATTTCTGGCATATCTTAACATAATTCTTCATTCGATAATTTTTCTTTCATATCTTAAACTGCCTTTTTTAATTATTTTTTAAATATTATTAGAAAAAAATAAAAATATATACTTATTCCCTATCTTCTTCTTCAATATCCTGGATATTCTACCAAGGTAAAATTCCTTTATATAAAAAAATAAGAACATAAAGAAGAGATTCCAGATCGTCTTTCCTTCCCAATTCATATCCTTTATGTGCTGCGATAGATGCATATCGCGTAGTTCCAATAAAAGGTTTTTCTTCTTTGAATTTTATATGTTTACCTTCATAGTTTTAATAAATTTTGGAAATCCCAAAGTCAATTATATAAACATTATTTAAATTCTCGTCTCTTCCCATAAGTATATTTTCTGGTTTTAAATCTCTATGTAAAATGGATCGATTATGAATTTATTCAATTACAGTTATTAATTAATCTATTAATAATAATATTGTTTTTAAGCTAAACTTCTTCAACTGCTTTCGATAATATGATAAATCCTTGCCTAATAGATTTAATACTATCAAATGATACGTATGCTCTTCTCCATCCCATAATAAACGGGGAACATTTGGCAATCCTTCAAGTTTTTTTAATATTTTTATTTCTTTATCTAAAGTTCTTACATCGTCTGGGTCATCTTTTTCAAGTTTTATTGCTACTTATTCTTTCGTAAGTATATTCTAACCTTTTTTTGTTATTTATTGAATATTTTTTTTTCAAAACCTGTATATACAACTCCAAAACTACCAGAACTTATTTTTTTTTGAATTTACCATATATTATTGAATATTTTTTAATCTGACATTTCTTTATATATTTTTTTTTTATATATTTATAGTAAACCTATTTAATAAAATTTCTTGATTAAATTTTAAAGACGAAAAAGTTTTATAAATATTTTTTCAAAAATTGAATTTTGAAGTTAATTTAAAATTTTTTGTTAATCCTTATTATAATTATATTGAATTTTTTAAAAATTTTTTTATTATTAATTAGAACTTATTATTAAAAAAGTTTATTTAATTTCAAAAAAAGTAATTATAAAACTTTTAAATTATAAAAAATATATTATATTAAATAATTAAATTTAAATAAACATATTTTTTCGTAATAATCATAAAACACCAGACAAATATTTAATTATTATTTTAAAATTCATGATCGATTTTTATTTTTTGATTATAAAAATATTGTTTTTAATAATTCTAATTTTGAGTTTTGATTAATCAGTAAATTAGCATATGAAAAACATATTATTAAAAAATATAAATTATTTATCAAACCATTTTTTTTATACATAATATATATATATATATATATATATTATTCATTATATTTTTTATTAATTCTTTCCATTTCTATATTTTTAAGGAATTACAGTTTACATTAAACTAGCTTTTTCCATCATAGCTTCTTTTCTTACAGAAAGTAATTCTTTTCTATAAACATCGGTAATTGTTCTAACAGATTAGGCGAATATATTGATTTTTTCTTTGAAAGAATCAAACCAATTAGAATTTTGATTAAGAAAAGTTTATAAATCTTCTCTTTTTAATATACCAGTAAGCATTTCATATTTAGTATTTTAAATAGGAACTATTTAAGCTTTAACGTTATTATTCACAACAATAGTCTAAACAATAGGTTTTTCAGATATAATATTTTGTTTATCAACAACTTAAGTCTCTATTGTTAAAATATCCATTATAGCCCAATAAAAAACGCTACAAATAATAAGCATTTTCTTAATTCCGATATAATTTTCATTAATTTTTTTCTTTTAATCTTATTAAAAATTCCATGGGCAAATAAGAATTTAAGGGATGTATATTTTAAAGAAAAAATAAACTAAGAATAACATTTTCCAAATCGGAGAATTAATATTTTCATCAATATTTATTAGAAAATTATATTTTGGATGAAATTATAATCTATCAATTTCATATTAAAAGAGAAACTTTTTTTAATTAAAAATAATTAAAATAGTAATTTTCTTTACTTAAAAAAATGAATGAGTTTATAAAATAAAAATAAAAATAAAAAACATTAAAAAGTTATATTTAAAACAATAAAATAAATACTTCATCAGCAACAAAAGAATAATTATAAAAACTTTCCGCAAAGAATAGCTTAACAGAATTATTTAAATAAACATTAGTTTATTCTAAAATATCATTTATTAAAGTATTAAAATCTTTAATATTATCTTGAAATATTTTCTCTTTTTGCTTTTTATTTAACTTTTTTAAAGCAATTTCAGTAATATCTTATTCTGTTTTGCATGAGTTTTTAATTTAAAAAAATGCATTTTGAGAAACATCTTTTAAATATTATAAGCAGGCTTCATCGCATATTTTTTTTTTTTCTGAGAATAATTTAAGGAAATTTTCCTTTTCTGTTTTTTATGAAAATGCAAGTTCTTTTTGCAAACGACTAATGAATATAATAATTTTAATATATTTTTAAAATTTTTATATGTTTAGATGAATTTATTTTTATATTTTATTCTCAACTGGCATTTTATTCTGTGTTCTTTTCTCATTCGATAAATCAATTAATTTTTTTGTGTTATTTGACATTTTATCTAATGTTTTTCTTTCATTTGATATTTTGCTTTGTGTTTTTTTATCATTAGGTATTTTTATTTATGAAGCAAATTTTTCTTAAGTAAAATTTTATTACGAAGAATTTTCTGATGTCTTTTATGAATAATAAATACTTTTAATAGAATTACTATTATGATCATGATCAGTATTTTTAAGAAAAAATTAACTATTATCTTACCCCTTTTTTTTTTTAATACGCTTATATTCTTTAAACTCTTCATCTAAAATTTTTGTTTTTAAAGCTTTCTTTAGGACTTCTTCTAAATAATTATCTTAAGAAAAAGGATCTTTATTCGGTATTTCTTCTTATTTCGGTTAAATCATTGTCATAATCATTTAATTAAGCATCATTTGTAAAGGACTTTATTATTATTATTAATATTATAATTATAATTGATTAAAAAATTGTGGATTTTATACTTGTTATAGTTTTATTTATGAAATTTGATTTTTCAAAGATTAAATTTCGTTTATAATTGCATTTTCCTTTTAGTTTTCAAAAAGTTAAAATTATTAAATCAAATTTCTAGGATTTTTTTGTTTTTTATTTTCAAGATTTTCTTATATTTTACTAAATAGTTCATTTTACTTCTCCATTTATTCTTTTAAAATTTTCTTCAAACTTTTTTCTTTATTGTTTGTGTGTTTCTTTGTTGAAGATCTGGAATAATTATCATATATTAGTGGAAATTCTTATTTTCAGAAATTTATTCATACTCATTACCATTCTTTAACGATTATTATTGTAGGATAATAAATTATATCGTCCTTAATGTATTTTATCCAGTTTTTTACAATAAAGGCTATGAAAATTTATCTAATAATTCTAATTTATCTAACTCTGATATTGAAGTCCTTTAATTTAATTTTATAGAAGGAAGTCTTTGTAATTATTAGTAATTATGATTATTTATAATACTGTTATTTTCTGTTGATTTTTTAAACATTATCTGTTTTAACTTAAAATTTTATATTTTTTATTTTACTTTTTATATGTTTTTTTTGATAAAATTCATTATTAAAATAAGATTTAAAGAATTTAATTAAAGCAAATATATTTTTATGATTAAATTAAGATTAAAAAAAGTTATATTATTTATAAAAAGTAATTAGAAATATTTGTTTTTATTAGAAAATTAGTAAAATAAATTAATAAAAACAAAGTTTTCATTTCATAATTAATTTTTTTTTATTTAGTTTAAATAAATATTTATTTAAAAAAATTTAATATTTTTATTTCTCTTAAAGAAAAATAATTATTTTTATATTTAAAAAATATTAGTGTATATAAAAATTGAATAAATTATTATTTATATAATTTATTTTTTAATTTTAAATTTAGTTTTTTTATAATTAATTTATTCTATAAATAAATTATATAAATAATTTATTATTTAAATAATTTTTTTTTTTTTTTTAAAAAAAAAAATATATTATTAAAATAATAACAAAAGTATACATTTATATATTTATAATATAATTATAGATATAAATAAAAATATAATTAAATATTTAAATTTATATATATATATTATATAATTATATAAAATATATATATTCATATAATATTTTATTATTTATTTATTTTAATATTTTCTTAATATTAATAATAAATACTTAAAATATAAATATAATATGATAATAAATACAATTATAATTATTATAGTATTATTCAATAATTTATTATAAAAAATAATTATATAAATTAATTTGTTTTCTTTTATATAAAAAATATATTTAATCAAAAATTTTAATTTAAATTTAACCAATATATATATATTTCATTCATTTTGAAAAGTAGTATAAATAGATTTGATATCTTATATTATAATTTCAAAAAATCTTTTATTTTTTCTTATCATGTTAAATTAATTAACTATAATTTTTTAGCTTAGTCATATATTTTAGATGAATAATGATTTATATACATTATATTTAACATAATTTCAGTATTTTTAATATTTAAAACATTTATATTATTTTTAAAAATTTATTTTTATTTTCAGTAAAATTTTTTAAAATATTTCCGAGTAAAACTTTAATAATAATTTTTTTTTATTTTTATTTTTATTTTTATTTTTATTTTTGTAAAACTATAAAAATTAGTTTTCAATTATAGTCATTAAAAATAAAAACATCTTTCTTTCTTTTTCTCATCAATAAAAATATTATAGAATTTGTTATATATATAATAAAAAATAAATAAAAATGGATGAGGGGGGCATCGATCCCCCTGCCTCTTGAATGCAAATCAAGCGCTCTGCCAATTGAGCTACACACCCTTTTGTTATATTATTATTATATTATATTCATAAAAGCTTATTTATGAATAAAAACGAATAATTATTACACTAATATTATTTATTATTAAATGCATTATAATATTTTTATTTTGTTTCATTAAATTAATTTTTTTTTATTAAATTATATATTTTTTGAAAAATTTAATTTAAATGACAATCAAATTATTAATGTCTTAATTTGTAAAATTAAAATTATTAGAATTTTTTTTTATGTGATATTTTTTAGCATGTATTATTCTAAAAGTTATATATATAACATAATATCTATTTTCAAAAAATTATTATATTTTTTTAATTATTAAATAAATTTATAAATAATATTTGTGTCTAATTTTTTATCAAAAAAATATATTTAAAAATGGAATAAGAAAACGATATTATTAACAGATATATTAAAAAGTAGTAAGGAAAAGAAGAATCGATAACACTTGCAGCATTAAAAATTTAAGCCAATAAAAATAATGATGAAAAGAAAAAAGAAGCAAGAATAAATGTAAACAAAAATTTAAAATAAATAAAATATATAATTTTTAAAAAACAAAAAGTTTAAAAATTTCTATTCTGATGATAGATTTGAAAAAAAAGAAGAATAACTTTAATAATATTATTGCGCAATATGCGGAAAATTTATATTAGCAGCAAACATAAATTTAGAGCATTTACCTTAAAGAAAAACAGACAATGCGTATTGTTTATTTTATTAAAAAAATAAGAATTATTTTTTTATTATTATCAAAGTATAGCGATAGATTTAAGTAAAATTTTTGCTAAAACTTTTTTAAAAAAAGACGGTGTTAAATATTTTAAAAGAGAAAACGGTTAGTGTTTATATCAATTTTTTCTAACTTTATAAAATTAATAAATATAGGAATTGAATAATAATTTAGATGGAAATGTTTTTGCAATTCTCCAATAGGATATTAAGCAATAAGCTATGAAGAGTCAGATAAGTTATATGAATAATTATATATTAAAAAAATCGGAGATATTGAAAATGAAATGATTTTTTAGAATAAACCTTTTTTATATATTAATAATAATGCAATTGTTTTAAATGCTAATAATTCTAGATTAATGATTGAATTGTAAAAAGTTTATCCTGATATTTAATTTTGAATATTTTCATTTAATTTTATAATTTAATTTAATATAAAAAAAAAATATTTAATGTAATTAAATTGTATTCAATAATTATAAAAAAAATTAAAAAATATGAAATTTTTGATTGTTTGTAATAAGTATAATAATTTTATCATAAAAAACATAATTTTATAAATATTAACAATTTTATTCATTTCTTTTTTTTAAATATGAAAATAAAATGAATATATTTTATATAACATATCGATAAATTTATAAAATAAAAATAGTTTTATTTGTTATTTTATTTTAAATATTATTTTTGACAAAAATAATCACAAATTTCTTTCTAAAAATATATATCTATAAAAATCAAATCTAATAACTTATTCCTATTCCTATAAATCTCTACTTATTTCGCCTTTTTTAAATGTTTTTAATATCAAATAAATTATATATTTAAATAAATAAAAAAAACCTTAATTTAAACTTAAACCAAATTTAAATTACTTTTAAAAGTCACTCAAACTTCCGTTTAAATTAAATCTAAATGTCTTAAAAAAAAATAAGAATTGGTAATAAAAAAAAAAGAACTTTCATAAATTCAGCAAATTTTTAAAGATCAAAAGAACCTTCTTCATCTTTATCATATAAATTCCAATAAGTAAAGGCAGAAATTTCGTTTGCAAGCAAATCTTAACCTAAAGATCTTTCCATAGAAGCTACCAATTTATAATAATAAATATTCATTAAATCTTATTAAGAGAAACTTCCCTATAAAGAATAATTAAATATTTTTTATTTAATATTTTTTTACAGGATAATGGCTTAAATATCCTTAGTGTGGATGAATCATTTAAACAAGTAAATGAGGTTCAATAGGGACTTGAAATTTATAAGATTTCATTAATTCATAATGAAATTCAAGTACTTTTTGAGGACTAAGTATAGACTCTTTTCTATTTTTAACTAACTACCAAGCTTCATTAAATTAAGTTTTAAAATAATCTGGAATTTAAAAATCTTCAGTCAATTATGTTTTGCGAACTTCTATATATTTTTTCCATTCGGAAAACTCTTATTTGGCTAAATTTTTTCTTTCTAATTAATCTGTGGATTATCTTTTTTTAAAAAAATTTAAAAATATATAATAAAAATTACTTAAATTATTTCCTTGAAGTAACCAAATATTTTATTAAATTTTCATAATCTCTATTATGATATAAACCTTTATCAAATTCTTATAAACCATCCATTTCCATCATTTAAGTCCTTACAGGTTTTTTTAATGGAGCTAGTTTGGCTTTTTTTTTAAATAAATATTTTAATATATTTTTTTTATTATTTGCAGTAATATTTTATTCATTTATATTTAATTATTAATGAAAATTATTTTAATGCAATTAATCTACCAGGATTTATATATTCTTGAAGTCCTTTAGCAATTCCATTTTAAATTTTAGTTGATATACTCATTTATTATTTATTTTAGAAAAGCTATATATATTTTTTTTATAAAATATCTTTTATTTTTTAATAATTTTAATTATTTAATAAATAATAAATATATATTAATATAATAATAAAATTTTAATGAAGAAATCTTACGATCTGATTGAAAAATATAAATAAAATATATTTATATTATGAATTAAATACATTTATATATTTAAATATTAAGTATTTACATTATTTTTATAATATAATATATAAATAAAAAAGAGAAAAATATTCAATATTATATTATATTATATTATTATTTTATATTATATTAATTTTATTTATTATATATTTACTTTAATTTATATTTATATTTTAATTTATATAAATATTAATTATAATTTTTAAAAAATATTTTGCTCTTTGTTTAAATAAAAATTTAATTTGATTTTCTTTTTTTTTTGAAATTTTTTAACTTTTACTACAATAAAATAATGAGCAAAGAATTTACTATAAAGTTTACTAAAATTTCCAAAATAGCATTATTTAATTGTAGAAAAAAAAAAATATCAAAAAAAAAAAAGAAAAAAATTAAATAAAAAATAATTACATAAAAATAAAAATAATTATATTTAATTTTGTTTTCTTCATTCGTCAGAAGTTATTGTTAATTCAATTTCAACACCAGGATCAATTCTAAAATTAGTAATGTTCTTAATATCTGAAACTAAGCATGTTAAATCAATAACGCGTTTATATATTCTCATTTCATATCTTTCCCAAGTTTTGGAACCTTCACCACAAGGTGATTTTCTTACTGTATGAACTAAAATTTTAGTTGGCATTCTAACAGGTCCTCTAACTTCCACGTTTTCGATTTTTTTTCCTCTTGTAATAATTTCATTTGAGGCTTTTTCTACAGACTTTAAATTTTTGCATGTTAATGTAATTCTAGCCTTGGCCTTCTTAGTTTCTTCTTCTCCTTTTTTAACTTCTTTGGTTGTGTCCATTTTTTATTTTTAATATTTGTTTTTTTTTTAATTGTTTTTTTATTTATTAAAGATTTTTTTTTCTTTTTTATTATTAACTTTTATTATTTTAACCTAATTATATTTTAATCTTTAGTTTTAAATTCTTTTAATATTAAATAGTTATTAATATATTCAGAAATTTATTTATTTTAAATTTTTAATAGCAAGATGTAAAAATTTCCAAATAAAACCAGAAAACATATAAATTATAAAAGTTCAAATTTATTATTTTATATTTTTTTTTTTAATTATATATTTTAATTATTAATTAAGATAATAATAATAAAAAAAATTCATAAATTTTTACTCACAATATAAATAATAGTTAAATAAAAACTTTACTAATAATATTTTTATTAAAACTATAATTATAAGTTTCTTTAGATTTTATATTTACGAATTTTCATTTATTGTTATTTTAACCTTTAAAAATGACTTTTTGGTTAAAATCGTCATTTAGATTATAAATTTATTTATTCTTATACCAATCAGGAATTAAAGCGTTTTTTAATTATGGCTAAGTACTTATTTCTTCTAATAAAAATATATAAATAAATAAAAAATAATTTAAATTAAATATAAAACCTTTTGTAAAATTAAATAAATCAGGTAAACCTGGATTAGCTTAGCAAAATTTTTCTTATCTCAGTTCATTAAAATAAGGATGAAGTAAAGTTTCTAAAGGGGTAGGTCTATCAGTGGGAATGTAGACTAGCAATCTATTAATTAAATCAACTAACACAGGATCTAGTTTTTGTTTTGCAAAGATCTAATAAATTAGTAATTTTTAATAATAATCTTTAAAAGTATTAATTTTTTTTACAAAATAATTACTTTTGACCATGAACTAGGTTTTATTTAAGGAAATTTTTATTAATTGTGCTATGGATTCATTTTAAGAATTTATTCTTAAGTAGGAGTGCCTAATATTTTTATAATTTCAACTAATTAATCTACTGCATTTTCTCCAGGAAAAAGAGGTTCACATAAAATCATTTCAGCAATGACAGTTCCTATTTTTTTTGTTTTTGATGTAAAAACATGCATACATTAAATTATAAATATATAAAATATATATAAAATGCTTATTATATAATTATTTTTCCACCTATTGACCATACATCTATTTGTGTTGTGTATTATTCTGCGCCGAAAATTAATTCAGGAGCTCTATAATATCTAGAACATATATATGATATATTAGGCTCACCTTTTATCAGTTTTTTTGCTGAGCCAAAATCGCATATTTTTAATAAATATTTTGAAGAATCTGATAGAATATTTTATGGTTTTATATCTCTATGGCATATTTCTATGCCTTTTAAATATGCTAATGCTCTAAACATTTAATATGAAAATACTTTTAATAATAAAGGGGGAAATGGCTGTTTGTTTTTGCGATAATATTTTATTATATTTGAGAGAGTTTCAGGTACATATTCCATTACTAAATTTAAATAAACTTCATCTTCCTTTATTTTATTTTATTATTTTATTTTTATTTATATCATATTTGTTTTGATTTTAATATTTTTTGGTTATTACATTTTTTCCTTATGTATGATATGCATGCTTTAATTTTATTATATGTTAATGATCTAATTATTTTATAATTTCATACTCACGATTCTTATATCTTTTGTCTTAAAATACCTTTTTTATTGCTACTTTTTCATTAGTATCATCTAATATTCCCTTATTTTTGAATAATAAAGATATAATTTTTTTTTTTAAGAGTTTTATTTTATTTTAAATTAATTTGATATAATTAATTATATTTTTTAAAATATTACTAAATATACAACGCCAAAAGTTCCATTTCCTATTGTTTTTTCAAAAGTTATTGATGGTGATATATTTTATTATGAATCCTTAAATTTAGTTTATATTGAAAAATAATATTATTTACTTATCTGTCTTATTTTTATTGCTGATTTTTTTATTATTAAGTTTGCTTCATTTATTGTTCAATTGATGTTTATTAATTATATTATATTTTTAGAATTAAGTTACTTATTTATTTTATTTTAAAATAAAAAATAAATATATATTTTATTATTTTAAATTAATTTTTATTAATTAAAAATAATGCGAATTTAATGAAAATAAAATTTTAGTCTATTTAAATTTATTTTTTTATTATATATTATTCATATAGAAAAATTATTGCTAAATGTAATTTAATTTAGTTATTTTTTCAAAAAGAAATTTATTAGTTAATTTATATAATAAAATATTAAATAACATTAATAATAATTAATAAAGAAATAAAATAATATTTAATTTGCATTTAATAAATATAAATAAATTAATACTAATTCAATAAAGATAAATTTTAATCTATTTAAATAAATATTGAATTTATTTTTATTTTTTATTATATGTATTTTTAAATAAAATTTATTTTTAAATATAATTTAATTTAGTTATTTTTATAACAAGAAATTAACTTTTTTACTTATAAATTAAAATTTTAATAACATAATAATATTTAATAAAGAAATCAAAAATGCTTAACTTTAATTTTAAATAAATACTAATACATTTTATTATTCATAACTTTAAAGGTACTTTTTTGTTTTTTTTAATATATAATTAAAAAAAATAAATTATAATTTTATTGCTATTAATAAATATTAAAAAACATAAAATAATTTATATATTATTTATAATGAAAATCTAAAATTATATAATATGAAAATATTTAATTTATTAAAGTACAAATTTATTTAATATTAATAAACAAATCATATTTTCTTTTCAATCAAAAAACTTCTTGTTTTTACATAAAAAATATCTGTTTAAAAATAGTAAATTTATATGTCTAAAATTAAAGGTTAAAAATTAGCATTTTACAATAATAATATAAAAAAAAAAAAGCTAAAAAAAATTAAATAAATAAAAAAAAAAAATATATAAAAAAAAAAAAAAAAAAACTTTAAAAAAATGTCCTAAGAACAATAACAACCCCTTCCTGAAATAAAAAATATTGAAGAAGCCATTGAATGTATGCGTGGAATTCTATCAGGTGATAACTAAAAGATTAAATTAGGTACAAAAATAATGAAACAATTTACCAAAAAGACTGAGTCAATAGCTATATTTACGTACATCCTAGCTAATTGTAATGACTAATCTTTAAGACATTTATCAGGTATATTATTAAAGAGAAATATGGTTATAAACTTTGAGAATTTAAATGCCGATGCATAAAAGGATTTGTAAAGAATTCTTTTGGAAAGATTCTTTTTAGAGACATAATAATCAGTAAGAAAATATATAGGAATTTTAGTAGGGGTAGTTGCCAAATTAACTTTAAGTGAAGGAAAATGGGAAGAACTTTATAGTACAATTTAATAATAAATTGATGCAAGTAATTAAAATTTATAAATGAGAATTTATGGAATTTAACTTTTGGAACTTGTTTTAGAATATTCTTCTCATTCTTTGAAAAACTTATATAAGAATTTCTTACCTTTTTTCTCTTCATCTTTGTAAGATTAAAACAAACAAATAAGAATCGGGGCTGTGAGATGTCTTGTCAATATTTTCGAAGATATTCATGAAATGAAACAAGAAGAATTGACTTAATATAAATAATTAATAAATCCTATATTGTAAGTATTAGAGAGTTTAATAGAAGAAAAAGATGAAGATTTAATATTCTATTGTTTCGATGCTTTGAATCTGTTAATAGAAAATAAAAAAACAATTCTTGATACTCACCTTGTTCCCATTGTAGAATATTTATGTTCACAAAAAGTACTATTTAATCCTCATTTATCTAAAAGAATAAAGGAAACTGCTTTAGATTTAATTTATTCAGCAACTGAATTCCACAAATCTGTTTGGAACAAAAATATTCCTGCATTAAAAGCTTTAATAAAAACAATTTGTCATATCGTAACTCTTCCAATTTAATAAAAAGAGGTCCTTTAAGAAGGTGAAGAACCTATACAAGACATTGCTTTGTGGCTTTTACAAACCTTCACATTGAATTTGAATAAGAAAAAAACCTTTGGGATTATTCTCGAAGAAATTACAACATTTATACATTCAAATGAACCTAATAAAATGAATTCCGGGTTTCTTATTTTGGCCTAATTAGCTGAAGGGTGTTATGAATAAATTGCAAGAAATTTATAAAATCCCATTATGAATGATTTTATGCCTAAAGGACTTTCTCATCCTGCACCTGAAGTTCGTGGAGCTGCAATCAAATCTTTAACTTATTTCGCAGATTATCTTCCTGTAGATATTTGCAAATATCATTAAGTAATAGTTCCAGCTGTATTAGGATGTTTTACTGATTTGGATGATATCAAAGTAAGAGAAAAGGCTGTTATTGCTTTAGATATTTTCTGCGATAATCTCGAAGCTGAAGATCTTTTGATTTATCTATAATCTGTAGTCGAAAAACTTTCTTTTATATTAACCTCTTCCCAAAATGCAACTCCTTTGATGAAAAGAGTTTCTATTTCTGCACTAGCCTCTTGTATTTCAACTGTAGAACATAAATTTGGACCTTATGTACATTAAGTAGGAAACCTTTTACATTATATAATTTTAAATTCATAAGATATTCCTTTAAAATCAGAAGCAATTAATTGCTTGGGAAAAATTGCAGGCGCTTTTGTAAAAGAAGATAGAAAAGTTTACGATTCATATGTATAACCTTGTGTTGAAATTGTTTATTAAAATTTGTTATAAGCTGATGATTTTGAATTGAGAGAAGGTTGCTTTGCATTCTTTTATAATTTGGCTAATGCTATTGGAAATGAATTCGAACCTATTTTTGATAAAATAATTGAATTTACTTTAAAATAGGCTGCTTCTGAAGAAGGACTTTATTTGGATGGAAAAAAAAAGGGAGATTTTTCATTAGATTCTGATTCAGAAAGTGGAAACGATAATTTGTTAGATGAAGGAGATGATCATGGACACTAAGGTCACTTAAATGTTAAAACATCTTTTATAATGGAAAAATCAGCTGCTATTACTGCTTTAGGTTAATTCGCAGTAGCTTGCCCTATGAAATACGCTCCTTATTATGAAAGGGCATTGGAAATATGTGAATAAAACTTTAATTACTTTAATGAAAATGTCCGTTAGTAAGTATCGAAATGTTACAAAGATTTGTGTATTGGAATGGTGATGACTTCAAATAATGGAAAATTACCTACTTACGAAAAAGGCTTGCCTGTAAAAGTACGTTTCTAAGAGAAAATTGAAAACGTAATTCAAATTGATATCTTTTAAAAATTCCTTTATTACTTAAATGAAGAAGAAGACCCTGAAGTAACTGCAATGGCAATAGAAATGTTAATCGAAGTTTTCAAAAAACTCGGCCCTGCTTCTTTTGATAAAAACTTAGATGATTTAACTTTGAGTATAATTAATCTTCTTGAAAATAAAGACGAAAATTCGGATGATTCTTAAAAAGAACTTGAAGGATATGTAATTGAAGCTGTTTGTGATCTTATTCCAATTCTTTGTAAAGTTTTAGGCGATTCCTTTGCTTTACATTTCTAGAAAATCTATCCAAAAATGCTTGTTTATTTAAGAGAAGACCGTGAATTAAATGAAAATGTTTATATGGTTGGCTGCTTCGCTTAAATTTTTAAATATACTCCTAATTTCTTATCTTTTATTAAAGATTCTATTTTACCCGTACTTTTTGAAAAAATCACTTTATAAGATGATGACATGAATAGAAATTTAGCATTTTGCATTGGAAATATGGTTGAAAAAGGTTTATAATACGTATAAAATTTTCTTCCTTAAATTTGTGGAATTCTCAAAAATATATTCGCAAATTCTATTGAATTAGCAGCTAAAGATAATGCTGCAGCTGCACTTTGCAGAGTTATGATGACTGTACCCTCATAATTCCCTTTAGATTAAGCTTTGGAGTAGATTTTGGCTATTGTACCTCTTAAAGGAGATGAAGAAGAAGAAAAAACTATTGTTTAGACTTTATTATTTTTATGTAATAATTATTCTAATATAGTTTTAACAAAAATAAATAAAATATTGGAAGTCTTTGTAGACGCACTCGGAGGTATTAAAAAATATAAAATCAATTAAGATATGTAAGCTTAAGTTGTCTAATTCTTATAGAGTGCAGTCAATTCTAATGAAGGTTATAAAAGTTTAGTTTAATAATTAGTATTAGCTCACCCAGAAAAAGATAAAATTGTTTAATTATTGTCTTGATTTTTTTATAGTTTATTGTGTTTTTAAATTTATTTTTTAATTAAATTTTAAATTTTTTTTTATATCCATTAGATATAATACAAAAAAAAAATATATTAATATTATAATAAAATACTAATATTTATTTAATTAATTATTATATAATTTTATATACAATTATAAAATATAAATTTGTTTATTTTTTAAACATGAAAATAGAATTTATTTTAAATTTTGATAAATGATTATTGAAAATTTTAAAATAATATTAATTTAATTATTGAGTATAAAAATAAATTTACAATTAATAAAAAATTAATTTTTATAAATAAAATATATATCTAAAAAAACATACATTAAATAAAATTAAAAATGTTGACATTTGGTGATGAAAAAATTGATAATTAAATTAATTAAAGTTTACGAAGACAATCGTCATAAATAAATTCGAATTTAAATTAATCAATTGTTGAAAAAAATATGACTATAAAAAATGAAAATTTAGTTTTATAATCTCCTAAAAAACGTTTTGAATAACTTGATAAGATAAATTTTTCTGTAAAAGAAGCATCTAACAAGCCTTAAAAGTAAATAATACAAATATAAGCAATAAACGATGTAAAAAATGTATATGTATTATTAAAGATATAAAAGCTATTATAAATAAAAGATTTAATAATCTTAATTTTTTTAATAATATTTGACTATTCGTTTGAAATATACTAAAATAACACAAATATAACAAAAGGAATATTAGTTTATATAATATCTATTCTTTTAGTTTTCTTAATTATTCCAAATATAAAATAAATTAATGAAAAATAATTAGAAATAATTTATTGGGTATTAAAAATAGTTACGTTTGTAATATATATGGAAACCCGAATAATAACATTAAGTAAAATTGCATTTGAAAAATAAAATTTTAACTTTTATTTTGAATAAACAATAGTATTTTATTGTGTTCTCTTTTCATATTTTGCTTTGATAATTTCAAAAAAAGTAATAATATTTTTTATTCTTTTCATTTATTCTTTATTACGAATTATACCTTCATCTTTTATCTTTTTATTAATAACTTTTGTAATATTTATTTCTATTGTGTATGTTTTTTCAGAAAAAAAAAAAAACTAATTAAAATAAACACTGTAAAAAATTCCTTTTTTTCCTCCTGAAAATTCTAATTAGAACAATCTTATTTATTCACCAAATTTTGGTGGTAATAATAGTTAAATGCCGAATTTTTTCGAATCAAAAAATATAACAAACAACTAGGTTGTATCTCCAAGAGTAAATAATAACAATATAATATCTCAAAGAGATGGATTAGAAACGAACCGTGAAATAAATATAAATAAAATTGAAGATAATACTACTAATAAATAATTAAATACAGAAAAAGATAGCTAAATAGATATTGAATAACCAATAAATAACATAAAAAAAAACTCTATAAAAAGTTAACATATAGAACTTTATGATGACAATTAACAGTAAAAAATATAAATCTAAGACTTAGTCTTATTAAATATTTCTTAGGGAATTGTACTTATAAATTCTGAGCTGAACGAAGTTGTATATGCGAATTAATAATCACTAAGAATATTAAATTGTAAAGTTGAAAACATATATTAATGTTTATTAGAATAAAAAAATATCTATAGCTTTAAAGAAAAAGTTGTTAATTTTTAAGATTTTATCAACTAATTCGAAAAACCTTTACATATAAGTGAATTATCTTCCTTAAAAGGACTTTTTTTAAATTTAGATCGTTTTAAAGAAATAATGTATTGTGCAATTTGTAAATAATAACCATAAAATTAATATAAATCATAATTGAGCTTAAAATAGTTTTTCGAAGATTTTGCTATTTTAGAAATAGAAATGCAAAAATTTAATGATAATTTTGTTTTATTTTCAATTAAGCCTACTGAAAATAATAATCCTTTTTCGAATATGTTTTAAGCTATTTCTAATATGTCATTTTTTATTTCCAAAATGATCACAGAACTCTCTATCGATGTGAAAGATATGCATGAATACTTATATACAATCAAAAACATGCCTAATTAATAACTTGATTATGAAGGATGTATTGGAAAAATCTAATCAATAAATGAACTTCTATAAGATTTCTAAACTTCCTCTTTGATTATCTCAGGAGTTTTTTAACCCCTCAAAAAATAAATTAATCTTTAAGAACTTATTAATAAAGTCATTCTTAAAATGTAAAAAAGATCAAATAATAAATTCAATATTATACTAAATTATAAATAAAATGTTCCTGCCATTATTTTTTAAGATCCTGATATTTTAGATAGGGTTTTTTATAATTTATTGCTTTATTTTGTAGATCTTAACGAAAATGTTGCTATTTAAATTAATACTAATAATTCAAATACTTTTATTAATGTAATATTTTGTTTTTTTAAAATCATTTTTTTTTTAATAAAATTGTATTATTTTATTTTGATATTTTTTTTTTGAAAAATAAGGTTTGTATTAGCTGCTAAAAGTAAGACTGTAATTAAAATGAAAATATAGTATTTGCTTTAAATGATAAAAATGCTTATATTACTAATGTATATATGTTAGAAAATATGCATTATGGAATATTACTTAGTAATAGCTTAATATAATAGCTAGATTCTAATCGCAACGGAATTGTATTTACTTCAAATTAACATATTTCTTTTAATTTTAATTTGAGTTTATGAAAATATATATTTATATATAATTATATATATATAATAGAATATTATAATATAATCTTAAATAATAACATATATATTTAAAATGCTATTTTATTTTTCCTATTATATATTTAAATATTTTTTTAAATTTAATAAATAAATAAATATATTATTTATATTATTTAAATCTTTAATTAAAAAATTAATGAATTAATATTAAAAACCCTTTTGTAAAATATCACATCTATATTTGATGTGAAATATTATAACTTTATTTTCTTTTTTATAAATAGTATTTAAATCGATTATATATTAAATTTATCTAATTTATTACAAAATATTTATAATGATTTATTAAATAATAAAATAATTAAAAGTTAATATTAAAAATGTAAAAATAAAAAGTTTTGATATTATCTAAATTATAATAAAAAAATATATATTCTAAAACATAAAAAGCTTAATATACTTTTATTTTAATATTTTAAAGTTATTTTTTGTAAAGAAAAAATTCTCTATATCTTTAAAAATAAAATAACTTTTAAACTCTCATCAATCAAATCTATGCAATTCATCATAATAAGTATCTTTTTCAATATTTTCAACTGAAGAAACAATCTTTTCATGGAAATGAACTCTTAATCTTTTTAAGATATCTAATTATTAAATTCTATTATTTATTAATATAATTTTGAATTTTTTTTTAAAAAAATACCTTAAGGTTTATTCAGAATTTTATTCCGCTTCATCGTCTCCACATTATTTAATATTTTACTTAAAGCGTCTTTTAATAATTCATGAGTTGATTCATTAGACGAGATAGCTCCATTCAGGTTTTCAATAAGATTTTTAAGTTCTTCTAATCTAGCTTCTAAACTTTTGATTTAACCTTTTGAATTTTCGATGGATTCCTCAGTTTTTTTAATTAAGCTATTCAAATCTTCAACAGTGATAATATTAGAAGATTCCAATTAACCTAATTATTTTTATAATTCTTCTAATAATTATTCAATAAGTGAAACGATTCGTTTCAATTTATCTTAATCAACTTTATTCGAGGTACTTAATTCTGTCAAAACGCTAACAATAGGTTATACAAAGGCGGAAGTTTTAGCAGGGACGTGCTTTTAAATTAATGCAGTAACAGTAACTAATCTACTTTATGTTTTAGCTTAAATGAAAGATGATTATCTTAAAGTTGCCAAGAGTTCTAAAGCTTCTTTGCAAGCTTTTATTGCTTCTTAATAATCGGCATGAGCTAGTTCGTATCTTTTTGTTTAATCTTCTAAACTATTTCTAGCGTTTCTTAAAGATTCTTCAGATGTAGATAAGTTGGATCTTTCATTATCTAAATCTCCTTATTTGTTTTTTTATTCTTCGTAATGTTATCTTGTGGTTTCTTTGTCAGATTCTAAGCTATCATGAACACTTTTTATTTATTATTATAATTAATCTTAATCATTAGAGCATTAGGCTTTTCTTCCATTAATCCATTATTCACTATCTTGATTTTATTTAGTCAATAATTCTTCAACTTAGTCTAATACATTGTTAATTTCGTTCAATCTTCCTGAAGGATCCTATGAAAGCATGTGCATTTCTAATAAATTGTTTAAAGCAGATCCAAAAGGATTGCTTTTGACCTTTTTTTTATTTTTATATTATTTTTTTAGAATTTTTTTTTAAATACTTAAACTAATTCTGTATCAGATAAAGCATATATTGCTGAAAATAAGGATAAGAATACTAAAATAGTAGTGAATTTATTCATTTTTTATATATTTTTCTTTTTTTGTATTATATTAATTTTTTAAATTATATATAATTACTTTTTAATAAAAATTTTTAATTATGAATTTTTTTTAGTTTTTGTTTTATTTTCTCTTTTATGTTTTTGTTTATATTTTTTTTTCCTTTTTAATAAAAAATCGGTTTTTACCTTTTCAAAATGCTGTTTTTCATTTTAGCCGTTTTAAGAAAATAAAAATAAAAATATAAAACGTAGGTTGCTTTAATTTTTATTTTATTATAAATATTAATAAGCAAAAATTAAAAAAAATATTCATAATCATAATGTTTAAAAAATAAAAAATACGAAAAGTAAGATAAATAATAAATGTATAAAAAATATAAAAATATAATATACACATATCTAATATTATATTTAATATTTATAAAATATAAAAATATTGAATTAATATATTATTAATTAAATAAAAAAACAACTATAAAATAAATATTTAAAATATTATTTTTAATTTATTATTTTAATTAAATAAAAATTTTAATCTTTAAATAAAAAAATCATATTTTGTAGATAATAAATAATTATACACAAATAATTATTATAACATCATATAATATAGTGTTTAAAAAAGTAAAATATTCATTAAAAATAATAATAATTTTAAATCATTTTTATTTATTTTTAAATTATTATAATTGAAAGCTTGTAAAATAAAAAAAAAATAATACATTAAATTTTAAATATTTTTATCTTAAACACTTATTTAAATAATATTAATTTTGATTCCATAAAAGGGTTTTATTTATACATATAAATAAATATATATGATTATTTATTATTAACAAATTAGCATATAAATAAAAATAATATTATTATATTATAATATTATGATTATATTATATTATTTATTATATTATTATATTATTATTATTATATTATTATATTATATTATTATATTTTTATATTATTCAATTATTATATTATTATTTTTTTATTTTTTCATATTATTAAATTATAAAATTTTATATTATAATAATTATTATAAATATATATTTATATAATTATAATTTTTTATATATTTTTTATTAAAATATCTATTTTTTATTTTTAATATTTATATATTATATGAATATTATGTTTTAATATATTTATGTATAAATATTTTTATATTTTTTATAAGAAATATATATAAGCAATTTTTTTAATTTTATATTTATTTAATATTTTTTTAATATTTTCTATAATTTTATATTTAAAAAAATATTAAAAATATTAATTATATTTTTTATATATATTATATAAATTTATTAATTTAATTTATATATAATGTTTATTAATATTTTATCTATACTATTTTATAATATATCAAAATATTAATTTTTTTTTATAAAAATATTATATTAATAATAAAAAGATAATTAACCGATTTAAAATGCAATTTTAATAATTACCAAAAACACATAGTTTTTCAAAACATTAAAACTCTTATTCTTAATAAACAGGCTTTGACTATTCAACATGTTAAATGCATATCTAATTAAAAAAAAAATAATTTTTATAAACAAAGATAATACACGTATTTTTAGATAGAAATCGTTTAATAATATCAAATGTAAAAAATATATATATTTTTTTTTTTCTAAAATAAATATTAACAAAGGAAGCATATAAAAAATAACCCAATAAAGCAATAACAATAGAATTATAGGATTGTGTCAAATGGTTGATAAAAAAATAATCATCTGATTTATAATATACAGGATTAAAAATACTAAAAAGAACTATAGATCCATTCGATAGCACAAATATAAAAACATAGGAATTTGAATTTTAAGCTAACCACTTAATAATAGTTTAATTAAAAGAGCATTTAGCCAAGCATGTATTTTAAAATGATTTTTAAGATGAATATTAACTTTTGGCTTAGGTGGGTAAGGGAAATTATGCAAGGGTAAAAATATATATCAGTAATTATTTTTATTTTCAAAAAAAATAATTATTAAAGGTTTTTTCTGCAAAGCATCGTATAACAAATAAAAAAATAGCAGTAAAATGTTTTAGTAAAGAAAAATTAATCAATTCAGAAAATGGATTAGTAAAAAAAATATTTTTTAATTTTTTTTATTTTTTTTTTAATTATTTGGAGAATTCTTTGTACAAAGAAATTAAAATCTTATAGAACTTAGGATCACATTAAAATATTATTGAATTCATATCAGCCTATGAAGGAAATAATACATATTATTTAGTTTTAGGAATATTAGAAGGAGAATCTTTGTTTTCTGTAATCAAAAAATCAAAGGAAAAAAACAAATTTACTCATTAAGATATACAATTAATAATGAAATAAATTTTTGAAGGATTAAAACACATAAGTGAACGAAAAATAATGCATAGAGATTTAAAACCAGAAAATATAATGTTCAAAGAAAAAGATAAACTTGACTCTTTAGTAATTGTAGATTTTGGTTTAGCAGAAATTGAAGATGAACTTCCTTATTTATTTAATAAATGTGGAACTCCAGGATATGTTGCTCCTGAAATAGCAAATTATTAAGAAAAATCAGAAAATGGATATTCGGGATTGTGTGATGTATTTAGTGCTGGTATAATATTTTATACTTTGTAATTTTTTTTTTTTATTTTAATATTTATTTATTTTTGCTTTAAAAAAAAAAAAAAAAGATTGTTCTATAAATCTTTATTTATTGGTAAAAAATTTAATGAGGTTTTGAAATTAAATAAAGAATGTAATATTAATTTTTTAGATAAATCTTTTTAAGATTTACCTTTTGATACTTTAGATTTGCTTCAAAAAATGCTTGAAAAAAATCCTTCTAACAGAATTTCTGCTGAAGATGCTTTAAAACATTCATATTTCAAAAATGAAAAGGAAAAGCGAAAAACTTGTAATGAAATTTTAATTGAAGAAAAATAAGAAATTATTAGATTTAGTAGCTTTGATGAAAAATAAAATAAATAAAAAATAAGCACTTTAGATGATAAATTTAATGAAAAATAAAATAATAATTTAAGTATTAATTCATTTTCATAAATAAGCCAAGAATAAATAACTTCTTTTGTGCATTAACTACAAAATTAAATATAGAAAAATAACAATTAGGAAGTATATAGCAATTGTTCTATTGCAAATAATTTTGATTTGCTAGGTAGAAATAATACTGATACAGAATAAAATACAGAAGAAAATAAAATAAAAAATATTAATGATATTAATATTAATAAATAAAGTAATTTTAAAATTATTACATACACATTATTTATAAAAATAAAAAAGTTGAGTTGAAATTAAAATAAGTAAATGAAGAAGAGGAAAGTATTGAATCTCCAGATATTAAAATTGTGAAAAAAATTAAAATTCATGGGTAAAGTAAATTCTCTTAAATTGATAATTTATAAAACGATGAAATTATTGAAAATATTTAATAATAGAATAAATGTGAAAGTAATTAGGAAGATAAAGATGACTAAAATGTAATTTAAAATATTGAATAAAAAGAAAAATAGTGATTATTTAATATTATAATTAGTTTGAATAAAAAATTAAATTACTTTTTATTTTTTTACATCATTTCTTTTTTCATTTATTTTATTTCCAGGCAAATTAAATTAAAAATTATTTATTATTTTTTATGCATTTACTTTTTTAACTTATTATTTAGAAATTTTAATATTTACCTAAAATAAGAAATACAGATTTTTAATAAATGCTTGTAAATAAAAAATAAGATGTATTTCATATAAAAATATTTAAATGTAAATATATTTATAATATTTTCTATTAATTCAATATTGTTATTATTTATTGTAAATTACCTAATATATTTTATTAATGTAAATGTAAGTGTGAAATAGTTTTAATTTTTTTTCTCTCATTTATAAATTACGAATTTAATTAATTTATATTTTTACTTATTCTTGCAAATAAATATATTTGTGTTTGAATTATAAAATTATAATCAAAATATTTTTATTATTTATTTTGTTTTTTATATAAAATTTGTATTTTTTTACATAATAAATGCTTTTTCTCGTATATATAGGAGTTAATAAAATTCTATGATATATCCTACTAATCGAAGAGATATCGAACGAATTAATGGATTGAAAAAAAAAATTATCCATCCATTTTTCGTACTTATTTTAGAATAAATATTTTGTTTTTATCTCTTAAATCGATTTCTGTTTGGGCTGACTGTGGCAAGGTAAATTGATGAAAAGGACCCTCAAAACAGTTTAATTTGCATAGACTGAAATAAATATTTCAAATTAAATTTTATAAAATTTATATTAATATATGCTTAAATTTGTTTAAAACAAACCAATATAAAAATTAAAAATTTTTAAATTTTTAAACATTAATTTTAATATATGTCTAATTTTAATAAATATTATTTTTATGTATATTAAATAAATAAATTTTAAAAAGAATATTTAAAAAATAAAAGTTAAAAGCAAACAAAATCAAAAATCCGACAAATTAAAAAGTATTGATGGGGATTTAATTGATATATTTTTTGTTCAAAAACATTTTCTAAATATTGTACTTAATAAATTTATTTTAAATATGATAATTATGCTATTTCTAATTTTTATATCATAGAAACTATATTATAAGATTATCTATTCATGAAATAAAAGTATTTATGTTTTGTTTTCAAACATTTTCCTTGCAAGAGATAATTAAATAATTAAATAATTGAAAATAATGAATGGGGCAAATGGAAATACCAACCTCTTTCTACTAAGTAGTTTCTAATTTATTTTTATTAGTATTACAAAAAACGGATTGCAATATTCTGCAATTTTTTGACCTATTTTTTTTACTATCTAAAAAAAAAAGTTTAACATTTAGGATGACTAATCTTAAAAAAAATATTTTAATATTATAATTTTTTGATTTTTCAAATAAAATAATAATTTAATAAGCAAGAATATAACAATATAAATATTATAATAATTAAAATAAATCTATAAATATATATATATATATATATATATATATATAATATATATATATATATATATATATATATATAAACTAAAAACATTTTTATTTTTATTACTTTATTTTAAATTATAATTTAAAATATTTAATATGGGGGTAAAATAATAAATAAGGTTTTTTAAAAATTGTTTATAATTTTTTCAATTTTTTAAAATATCTTGCCGATTAATTTCTTAATTTAAGTATATTTTTAATTTTATATTTAATAAAATATGATTTTTTCTATAATATTTTATTTAATTGTTCATCTAAAATAATTCAATATTGAAGAAATAAAATTTTTAAATTTAATTTTTAATAAAATAATATTTAATTAATATTATTTTGTTCAGAACGTCTAAATTTACAATGATAGATAGTCAAAATTCTATCACAGATAAATTTATAGATTAATATCATCATTTATCATCAAAATTTGTTATTAATCTAAAAAGATGATTTTAACAATTAGTAATTAATTAAATTATAATTTTCTAATAAATATTTATTTTAATTTTTAAAATTATTTTATAATATTTATTATTATTTTAATTTTAACTACAATATATTTTAATTAAGACAAAAATGCATTTTAAATTTTTTATTTTTATTTCACTGCATAAGAAAAATGAATTTATTCTATAATGATATAAATTATAAAATATATTAAATTAATTAATAATTATTATCAATTTAGTTTATATTAATAAGTAAATATCTTATTAACTCAATTTAAAATCACAATTTTATAAAATTAAAAAAAAAAATCTATTATTAAATTTATTTAATGACACTTTTTTTAATAATTAGTGTGATATTAAATTGTTTTTGTATAAAAAATTAAAATTATAAATTAATTTTATGAAAAAAAAAGAAATTGATAATAATATGAATATCTTTTAAATAGCAATAATTATCTTTTAACAAAGTTAAAAAAAATGTCTTAAAAATTAAAATTCAAAATAAATAGCTAAATTATTTTAAATAATATTTATATTTCATGTTTAGAAATTTTAAATAAATTTTTTTAAGAAAATAAATATTTTTTATTAAAATAATTTTTTTTAATTTTTTTCAAATTAAATCACTAAAATACATACATATATATATTTATTAAAATTTATAATATTTTATTACATAATATCATTGCTTGCATATTTAATATAATATTAAAAATAATTTTTTTTTATATTTATATTATCTTATTATTTTTAAATGCAGATATTTTTATTTGTATACTTATAATTATATCAATATTTTTTAATAATAGTATTGATATAAATAAATATTTCTTTTTAATATTGTTTATTTTTATTTATTCTGTAACTTTTTTAATAGAATTAATCTAAAAAAAGACGTGTTTTTGAGAAACAAATATAGAAAAATATAAAAATAAATAATGTGAAAATAAAAAGAAACTCAAAAATAATATGCTAATTTAAATAATATAATTTAAAAATAATTTTTTTAAAAAAATAAAATAAAAGAAATATAGTAAAGGGAAAACATGCGAAAAAAATTTAATCTATTTAATAGCTTATCAGTATTTTTTGTTATTCTAATAATATGTTCAAATTATTATTTTATGCAATTTTATTTTATAGAATCTATATATAAATCAGTACGTAAAAAAATATTAAACTTAATATAAATTAATTTTAACTCAGGATTATAAAATATTAGCAATATTAATAACTATTTATTTTAATTTAAATGCATTTTTTATGTCAATTAATTATTATTAATCAATTTTCAATGATCCAGGATATGTTTAAAGCGGTATTGTATTAAAATATATTTAAAAATAATAAATTTAAAATTTAATAATAGAACAAATATTACAATAATATTGAAGATGTAAAAATGAAAGCACAAAAAGAATAATAAATAAAATTAATAATAAGAAAGAAACTTAAAAATAGTAATTCAAATTTACAAAACTAAATTGGATAAAACGATCAATCTTTAAGTGATTAAGAATTATAATACTAGTAAAATAATATATAATATTTATAAAAATAATTATAAATATAAAAATATAAATAATATAAAGCGATCCTATTAAGAGTATGTAATAAGATGGTTATTGTTTCAAATGTAATTAAATAAAACCTATGAGGGCACATCATTGTAAAGATTGCTAATTGTAAACATTTATATATATATAATATTATATATATATATATATATATATATATATATATATATATATATATATATATTTATATTTTATTAAAGATGTGTATCGAGAATGGATCACCATTGTCCTTGGATTGCTAATTGTGTAGGAATTAATAATCATAAGTTTTTTTTTTTATTTTTGTTTCATGCAGTTTAAAGTGTAGGAACTTGCTTTGTATCTATTTCAATAGATTATTTATTTAATGATCAAATGTTTTATAAGAATACAGAAAATAAGAAAAAAATATTAATTATTTCATGCTGGTTTATGACTTTTGGATTAACTTTATCAATTGGATATTTATTTATGACTTAAATTAGTAGGTTATTATAGAATATTACAACTGTAGAATCTCATGTACCTGAAATTCATTAAAGGGTAAATTAATATGCAATTTTTATAATTTAAAGATATTTATATAAAATAATTATCCGAATTATTCGATTTTATTTTTAAATTTAAGGATTAATATAAAATAATTTTAATAAATTTAATCAAATTTTTATTTCAATATAATTTATATAAAAAAATTAGTATGTTTCTTATTTTATAAAATTCTAATTTTATTATCCTTTATATATTTATTTTTTAATTATTTTAATTAATGTATTAGAATCCTTTCAAAAAAAGTATTAGTTCAAATATAAGCGAAATAATGGGATATAATAAATTCTTTTGGTTTTGTCCATGTTATGAAAAATAACCTATCATAAAAAATAGTTTAAAATATGTTTAATTTCAAGAAAATGTACTATGATTAATAGATCTACAAATAGTTATATAATAAATAATGATAATATCTATTTTCTTTATATTATAAAATATATGATTTAATAATATATAAATAATAATTTAAAAAAAAACATTAAAATATAGAATTTAAAATTCAATTTTAATAATTTGTTTACAATTTATATAAATAATACACATTATTAATTTATTTTTAATATAGTTTTAATATTATAATTATGAATTAATTCAAAAAATAATTTTTAATTACCATTTTTTATTATTGATTATTTATATTTTGATTTATATATATAAATATTTTACAATTAAATTTTATGGAATATTTATTTATTTAATTATTCTATTATAATTTACTTCGAATATATAATATTATTAATTTTCTACCTTTTAAATATAAATATTTTTAATTTATCATAAAAAATTAAAAATTTAATGATTTCAATCCTTTATTTGGCATGTGTTTTACTATGAATATATTTTCCGCATATTTTTTGAAACAGAAAATAAAAAAAATCATAGTATTTAATCCTTATAATATCATAAGTCTAGTAGATTTTCGATATAGTGAAAATAAAATAATTTAAATATTATATTTATTTTTTTGCGATATAAGACTTGTGATAGTCTAATTTATATGAATAAATGAAAAACCTTATTACAAAATAGTTTTTTTTTTAAGGATAATGATAATTTATTAATAAATATACTATTAGAATCTACAATATTATCAATAAATATTTTTTGTTAATTAATAATTTTAAAATAAAAAATAGTTATATTGAATTGACATTAAAATTCTAATAAAATATATTCAGTTAACATTTTTAAAGTAAATTAAAAAATAATAATAATAAATAGTTAATTATATTAATTTATAAATAATATTCTTTAGTTTTATATAAATTTATTTTTAAAACTAAAAAATATTTTATGTTTATTTTAATATCTTGTCGAGTAAATATAAAATGCTTATAATAATAAAATAATGCATATGAATCATTCATATAAATTATTTTTACTTTTTATATAAAAAAATAAGTAGATTTTAGAATATATAAAAATAGTAATTAACAAGCTTCTTTGTAAATTTTAAAAGAAAATCAAAAAGAATAATAATAAAAATCATAAATAATAGAAATAGAACAAAATCATAAAACTCTTCTAAAATATAAGATGGTTAGAGAATATAGCTTAAATCGGTTTAAGTTGTTTTGTATCATTAATTTTATCTTTTATTATGATTCGAACTAAAAAAAAATCCATTCATGGTTTATGTCAAAAAATTTGACTTATCTTTTATATATTCATTGATAACTTTTTTTATATTTAAAAATAATATATGTTATTTTACCAAATTTACTTTATTTTTATACAAATGTAAAATTAATACACCAAGAAAAATAAAGACTAACATTTAATAAAATAAAATATTTAACTAAACGTAACTTCCCAAAAAACTTAAAATATTGAAGTAAGGCATAAAAATATATTGAAAACTGATAAAAGGTTTAAATTTTTACTTTTTACTTTTTTAAAAAGAAAAAAGAGATTCGTATAATGAAGGGTTAGGATATTAAAAATAAGATAATTAATATTTTTAATAAAAAGTTTATTAATTTTACTTAAAATATGAAATTAAAATAGTTTTTTATAAAAAATCAAACATATATTTTTTTAACAACTTTAAATTTAATAATAGAAGTTTATAAGTTAATAAAAATTCTATAAGGGATATTGAGCAATAATATTGAAAAAGTCCAATATGAATATTTATTAATGAAAAAGGGTATTTTACTAGTCGCATAAATGACTTTCTATTAAACATTATTGTCTTTAAAAGAGATAACTTCTTTATGCTTTATGTATTTATCAGTATTTTTGATTTTATTTATTGCTTCTTATTTTTATGTTTCATATTTTTATTTGGCCTCATCATTTCCAAATTAAAAAATTAGACTCAAATCTATTAAATAAATTTAATATTTACTTTAGGTTGGAAGTTCTTCGCTTGTAATATCTTCACATCGTGTATATTAGAAATCAAAATTTTCAGAAAAATTACTTTATTTTACTCTTTTTTTCTTGCCATGTATTTTTACATAAGTATAATGGTATGAATCTACTTAAAAATTTATATTTATCTATTATTCTTTCCATTTTTTTATAAATTTTTATAAATCTTCAGTTAGATTTTTCTCCTATAAATATAAAGGTGTATATCCATATGCACTGTCAATTTAATTTAAAAAATAAAAAAATACTATTATGCCAATTATAGGGTAATTTACTATTTTTATTTTATTTTACTTTTTATTATTATATATTTTACTTTAATCTAAAAAATATTGTATGATTATAAGCATTAACATTGAAAATTATATAAATAATTAAACAATCGGAAAATCTTATTAATTTAAACAAAATATAGATGGTGATTAATATTCATGGACAAAGTTTTCATAAGATTTTTTTTTAGTTTCTTCTTATAGTTTTTAAAATTCATTTATATTAGACTTTTATTATATTATCCTTTGATTAATTTGTTATTCTTGGCTCATTTTTATTTTATTTTTGAAAAATTTATTTATTATATTTGATATTTATTTTTAATATATTTGTTTGTCTATAAATTTAGTTTATGATTTCAAAAAAAAATAAAAAATAAAAAATGGAAATAAACATTTAAAAAAAATATTAGTATTCTTAGAAAAATAATTTTATTTCTTTTTATAAAAATATATTTTAATTTATTACGATTAAATTAAGATAAACATTAAGATTTATAAATGAAAATAAAACCATTTTAAAAAAATTAATAAGGAAAAAACCAAATCAGAATTCAAATAAAATAAAAATAATTTATGTCAAAAGTTATGTGACATTATTATTATTTTTTAAATAATTAATATTTTTTTTTTATCTTTAAAAACAAAATAAAATTCATCATTTTATTTTTTCGAATTTATTTTATTTTATAAACAATCTCTTTTTTATATTTAAATATAGAATGTTTATAATTTATTTATTTATTAATTTTTTTATTTATGAAAACATAAATAAAGATTTTATATAGTCTTTTAATACATGTAAAAGGATATTAAATTATAATGATTTATAATATATAATAAATCTAAATTTATATTATATATATTTAATAATTTTAATAATAATTATTTAATAAAATATTATTAAGTTATAAATATATTTTTTACTAATAATTTATGAAAAATATATATTTTATATTTTCAATTATTTTATTATTTTTATAATACTAATTTTGCTTTTTTATATGCTAATTCTGCAATTTCAATTTTTCTTTCCAAATTTTTAATAGCATACAATAATTTTTCTTCTTCTTTTTTTAATTTTACATAATTCATAGTCTAATATAAAAATTAAAATAATATAGGAAATCAAATATAAATAAATAGATAAACCTATGGGGCGTCTTATTAATTATTGGATTCAAAAGTTTCATTTTATTTTTCGAAAATCTTTCTTTTTCTTTCTAAAGATTAAGCTTCAGTTTTAGCAGATTTAATTTGCTTTTCAATTTTATCAATTTTTTTTTTATTTTCAGCCATTCAACTTGTATGTGATTTACCTTAATCAAGTTCTCTCTTTAGAGATTATTCTTCATCTTTTAAAGTTTAAGAAATTCTATTAGCTGAAATTTTTAATGATAATAATTTTTTATTTTTTTCATCAATTTCTTTCACATATTTTTTGTTTTCAATCTGTAGTTGATAAAAATCAATAAACTTCAAATCATCACCCATTTCTTCTTTTTTTTATATTTAATTATTAGTTTTTAATATTTATCTTTCTAAATTTGTTCTTTTGCTTGTATATTTTGCAATTAAAGCATCTTTTTATCTCAATTTTTCTTCAAAATATTTAATTATTTTTTCGGCTTCAATTTTACCTGTCCTACTATTTTCTCCACCTTATTTTATTTAATTTATTATCTTTTATAAAATTATATGTATACCTATTAATATTTCTCTTTGAAAATCAAATGCGTCTTTTCTTATTTCTGTTATTGCCATATCAGTTTCTTCTAAAATAGCCTTTTTTTTTTTATTTATTTTTCAATATAATAAATACTCTTAATGTTTCTAAAATTTAATCTGATTTTATACGTCCTTCATCTATTTATTTTTTCAAGGCATCTTATTCTTATTATGCAATATCATATTTTTCTTCATTCGTTAATAACATACTTTTTTTATCGATATTTTTATCTTTTTTCTTGCTTTTCCTTTTTTTCTTCTTATACTTCTTCATCTCTCACTATTTCTTTTCTATTACGGAATATATATGAATCAAATAATAAGTTTTCTCGACGAATTTATTCCATATCTTTATAAAGTGCTTCCTGTAAATTTTTATTTTATTTTTGTTTTCTTTTATATTTTACTAATTTTTATGAAAGTTCTTCGACTGTTATTAACTCTTATTCTTCTTCAGTCATTTCTGGATGCTTTTCAGTATTCATTTATAATTAATATTTAATTTTTTAAATAATTTTTTTATATATTAAAATTAGTTGTATTTTTAATATAAAATTTTTTAAATAAAAAATAATAATAATTTTACAAAATTATTTTTTTAAATGATTATAATATAATAAATATTTAGAAATAAATTAAAAAAAAAATTAAATTTATGATATTTTATATAATTTATTTTTTATCAAAATAATTATTATAAAAATAAGAAATTTTATTAAAAAAAAAAATTAATTAAATAAATTAATATAAATAATAAATAAAATAATAAGATATAAAATAAATATATATTATATTAAAGATAAAAAAAATAAATAATTAATTAATTAATTTATTTCTAATTAAAAATTTTAAAAAATAATTATAATAATATATATATAAATATATATAATATATATATATATATATATATAAATATATATATATATAACTGAATAATATTTTTTCTATATAATTAAAAATATTTTACAGTATTTACTTTTTCTTTCTAATTATATTATGAAATATAATAAATAACTTTTTATTATATTTTAAATAATTTTTTTTTTTTATGAATTAAAATATTTTTACTCCAAGATTATAAGATGAAAATGTAATATAAAAATAAAGAAAATTATAATATAAAATTAATATAACTTTATTTAAAGTTTTAAATTTTGTATTAAGATGATAATTAATTATTTTAAAATTAAGCCTTGTTAAATTATCCGATTCCAATTAAAGGAGAAGAAGAAATATTTTCATCAAAAAGCATTCCTTTTTTTTCAAATTAAGAATAAAATATTTTATAATAATATGACTTTAAAAGAACATGTTTTTATAAAAAAAAAAAATTAATTAAAATATATTTTTTAAAAAATAGCAATTCAATCAAAGAAAAAAGTTAATATTTTTAAATAATATAATACTTAAAAAACTAAATAAAATATAATACATTAAAGGTAGAATTTTAATAAGAAAATTCAAATACAAGAAATTCAATAAAAGAATAAATAATTTAATTAAATCCATTAAGTAAAAAATAATTAAAAATAAAATAAAAAAAAATAAGGCCAAAATAAAAAAATAACTCCATAAAACTCTATATAAAAAATTAATGAAAATATTATATAAAGTATAAAGATTGAAGAGTCTAAGCCATTTAGAAAACGGCAAAACATATTAGCACCTGATTTCGGTATTAAGATGACGGTATGGAAAAAAAAATGGATGGAAATATTTTACTAAATAGCTAAAGTAAAATTATTAACCAAAAGAACAATCATATTTTTCAGACCAGAATTATTAACAAAACTATAACTAAAATTAATAAATGATCCGACAAGTAATTATTCATATAAAATCAACAAAAAATATAATAATGAATACAGTGAAGGGTTTGATTTAGTTAAACAAAAAGAATTCAAAAAATTTAAAAATATAATAACATATAAACAATATAGATTTTTAAAAAAGAAATTTTAATAAAAATTAAAATTCTTATTATACATTAAATAGCATATTTCCAATTAAATAATATATAAACAATTGAATAGGTTTTTAAAGTATTTACCAATATTTAATTCTTTATAATCTTAATATATTTTTTGGGAATTAATAATATTTATATTTGCTAATATAAATTTTGTTTTTTTGCCTTTAATGTATTGTTTTAAAATTTAAAAAACTTTTTTAATTAATATTTTTATTTAATGGTTATGTCCTATTGTCTTTGGAATAGATATATTTATTAGAGCGAATACTTAATATTACGAAAAAGGAAGTTTGATTGAAAAGCATTCAAATTTTTTCAAAAAATATTTAAAAGGAAGGTTCGTTTTTGATATTATTAGTGTTTTATCTTTAAACTATACTTTTTTTGGATTTTAGGGTTCTTATTTATTATTTTTCTTAAGATTTTTATATTCTTATAAAATTATTGATATTGTGAAAGAATATTTTCTATTAAGAGTTCACATTTCAGGTATTTAATAAAACAAAAAGATCAACTTTTTTTACATATATAATAATAAGGTATAATTTCTCTTATTATTCTTTTTGCTTAAGTACTTTATATATGTCATATATTTTCTTGTGTATGGTATACTATAGGTAAATATTAAATGGAGTATAATTAAGGTTGGCTAATATATTATAAACTATAAGAATAAACAAAACTGGACTTATATTTGCAATGCTTCTATTTCTCTGTTATTACAATGTCAACTACTGGTTATGGGGATATTGCTGCCTAATCAAGTTTGGAAAGATTTATTTTGATAATTTTCGCAATAATCTCATCAGGATAAGTTGGATATACAATAAACTCTATAGGGAATATACTATATGACTTTAAATTAAAAAATGATTAGTTTTTACAATAATTGGCATAGATGAATAAATATTTTAAATACTTTAATGTAGACATAAGTCTTTAAGATCGTGCAAGAAAATATATTGAATATTTATATAGCGATACAACTATAGATAATAATATTTCTGATTAATCTTTATAGTAGTTATCTGTTTATCTGTAGCAAGAAATAAAAAGAGATGTTTATTTGAAAATTATTAATAAAATAAAAATCTTCAAAAATTATTTTTCGTCTGAGTTTTTAAAAGCTTTAACTTGCAAAATGAAGGAGATTGTTTATTCACCAGACGAAATTATTATTGAGGAAAGAAAGAAAAAAGAACCTTGTATATATTATATTAACTAAGGAAATTTAGAAATGTATTAGTAAAAAGATAATTTAATTCCAAGAGAAATTACAGTAAAAAATAAAAATTAATTTTTTACTAAAAAACAAAAAAACAAACAAATAAACAAAAAGAAATTATAAGATGGAGATAGCTTTGGATTTGAAAATTTCTTCCAAGAATCTTATGATATATAAATAAATATAAAAAGTAAGGGAATTTCAAGTATTATATGTCTAACATTAACTGACTTTTAAGAAGTTCTTTCCAAATTCGAAGATTAAAGAGAAATATATTCATTTATTAAGGATTAAGTCAGATACTGTAATAGATTTGATAAAATTTCAATTAAATGTTTTTCTTGTGGAATGTTTAATCATACAGTAAGTAAATGCCCTTATCTATTTTACGGACAGCAAAAATAGCTTATTATTGATAAATATTTATTTAGTTTAAAAAATAATAGAGGAATTATTAAAAGAAGTAGAAAAAGGATAAAAATAAATGCTCTATAATTTTAAAATTATTTGGAAGAAAAATTTAAAGAATTTAATTTAAATAACTAAGATATTATTCATTAAAAATGTATAGAAAAATCCGACACTTCTTTTACTTCTTCTTTTTCTTCTTCTAATTCTTTAGTTTCTGAAGAGTTTTTAGAAAGTAAGGAATAGAATAATACAAGTGATTCTGATACACAAAGCCCTAAAAATAAAGAGGATATTTAAAGTGTTAAAAGAAATTCTTTGAAAATGATAATAAAAGAGCCATAACAAGATATAAAGAAGGGTTTTTAAAAAAATTAGAAAAGCAATTAAGAAATCAATAAAAAATAAAATAATAAAAACATAAAATACTATACAAAAACTTTATTTAAAGAATTAATAGATTTTGATTAAATTCAAGAAAATAATTATGAAGATTAAGATTTCTGTAAAATTAAAAAATTCCAATTTAAAAACATCTAAAATAAATTTAAAAAATTCAAAGAAATAATAAAAAGCAAGAAAAATAAAAAAGTTTAAGATTTATAGAATATTTTCAATGCTTATATTACTCAATAATAAAATAATAATGCTTTTTAAAATAAAAGTACAAATAACAATAATGATAATAATGAACTTTAATTCTCAAAATAAAAATAAATAAATAAGTAATTCTTTAATTTTAAGTCTATAGTAAATTAATAAAATATTAACTCAATTTTCTAAAAAAAAAAAATTACTAAACTTTTATAAAGCTAATCTACTTTAAATAAAGAACAATTTTAAATTAAACCGGATTTTATTAAAGTTATAAAAATGAGAAAAACTAAAGAATAAATTTATGATGTCGAAGACTTTGATTAATTAAAATATTTTCATATTTATTTTCCTGAACATAATTTCAATAAAATAATCAGACAATATAATTATGTAAATTAGATAAACATTGAAAAAATACAGAAATAAGAAATTGTTTAAAGTTAAGAAATTTTGAGGGCAACTTCTAGAAAATCTAAAAATTCTAAAAAGGGTTAATCATTATTTTCTAAATGAAAATGTTACTAATTCTTCACAAATATTATATAAACACTTAATAATTTTAACTTTGACAGAATAAATATTTACTAAAACTCTTTATTTTAAAAAATAAAAAACTGTTTCAGTATAAAAATACAAAAAATACAAAAAATAAAAAAATAAATAAAAAAACATCATTTTATAAATAAGTAATCAATAAAAAAATCATATTACATTTTTAGTAATACTAAATTATTCTTATTATAGATTTAGACTTTTCTATTTTTTATTTAATTTTTTAGCTTTTTAATATCTTAGTTCATAACTAATATCAACAATATTATCCAAAAATTAGCTATCTTCCATTTAATTTTATTTAACTTCTGCTTATATTTTTATTTGTTTTTATTCTTTTTAAATAAAATTTTTGGTAGTATAACTATCAATTTCATCTCTATTATACATAAGTCTAACTTAGTGACTACAATTTTATTTGAAATAGCTATAAAAATCATCATTTTATTTACTCCTTTGATATTCTTAAATATTAGAGTAAGATCTTAATCTATTTTATTTACTTGTTTAAGTTTTATAACCAGAATCTCCTTCCTATTCTATTATTTTAATCATTTTTCTAGAAATCGAATTCAGATGATTTTTCGAAAGTTCTTTTTATAAATCCTCTGCCATATTTTTCAAGAAGTTTTTATTCTCAGAAATCGAGCTAAAAGAAACATCATTTTAGTATTAATTTTATATATAATTATATATTATATTATCAGCAGAATTATTTAATATATTCTCCATTTTGTTCATATTTTACTTTATTTAAACTTTTTCGTTTATTTCAATTTTACACAAACTTTATTTCGTAAATTGTAATGGCTAATTTTATTTATATAATTTGTGATATAACTAATAATAATTAATGTTTTATAGTAATTTATCAATTTAACTTTAATGTATTTTTATTGAATTTAATATTTAGTCATTTGTTTGCAATATATCTAAGTTTTATTATTCTGCTGTTTCTAGCTGATTTTATAATATTTAATTATTTAATAATTCTCTTTAGTATAATTTTTTTTATTTTCTGTATTCCCTTTCTAACAATGCTTTCTTTTTTTTTTTTTTTTTGTTATTTTTTTTTTTTGTTATTTTTATTACATTAACATTTGAAGAAGTACTTAAAGTCTAATTCAGTGTTTTTTTCTAATTTTTTATTTATATAGTTATTTTAATATAAATTTTTTAATTACTCTTTGATATTAATATAATTATTTAATTTAGTTTCTATTTAAATACTATGGATATATTTTATTATAATAATTATTTTAGTTTTATAATGCTAGAAATATTAATAAAAAAATCAAATATTTTATTAAATTAATTTAAAAAATTACATTCAAAAGAATTAATAGAAGAATTATTTTAAGAATAAAATTTATGTTTTATTAGTTCAAACATATAGTTCTTAAAAAAAAAAAAAATTTTTCAAATAAAAAAAATTATAATATTTACCTAATTAATTTTCTATTCATTTTCATTTGTTTCTTTTAGAATTTAATTATGTTTAATAATTAATTTTAATAATTATTCGTAATAATCCAAACTATTCTATAATTTAGAATTTTATTCATTAGCTGCGACAACCTTATTTATTTTAATTTATAAAAACTATTTTTATAATAAAAAAACTTCTCTATATCTAGTTTAAATTCCATTAGTCTCATTTTTTGTCTTTTGTCTTTCGAATTCCTAGACAGTATATTCTTTATCTTATACAACTCTTCTTAATTCTTATAATGTTTCTTCATGTTCTTATAAAATATCTTATTTAAAATTATTTAATTCTTCGGCTACTTATTAATTGATTAATGCCTTTTTTTTTAAACTAAAAAAATAAATATATATATATATATACTTTGCTTTAAGCATCATTTCTTTCAGCACTTATTTATATATAATTTTTTAAAATATCTTTGTTTTATTAAAATAACTAATTTAAAAGATTAATTTTTGCATTAGATTTTTATTATAAATTATTATCTTTTTGACAATTTTTTTAAAAATAAATATTAATTATATTTTTTTATTTAAGATTAACCATTTTTTACAGTTTAAATATTATTTATAGATTTTTAGTTTACTAATTATAATGACTTTTTTTTTATCCCTAATACTATTTAAAATTAACTATTCAAATCTTTATATTATTATATTTCGTGTGATAAAAAAGAAACTTTGGCTTAATTTCTATTGTTTATATATTCATTAAAATCACTTTTAAGAAAATTTGTCATTATTACGTTTTTTTTATAAAATAAAACTTTAAAATAAAATAGCTAATAAACAAATAATATTTTATATTTATATATTTAAGATATGTATATATTTATTATTTTTATATGTAAAACATATATATATTATTATATTTTTATTATATTTTCATATAAAAGACACTTTATCAATAAATAAAGTCAAGAAAATATGTATAATGACATTTTTTTAGTTCATTAAGTTTTAATAAAAAAAAATTCTATCAAAAAGTAAATAATTTAAATTTAAATAAAAATAAAAAAATATATACTTAATATAAAATTTGTTTTAAATTATTTTATTTTATTTAATAAAAAAATAAAAAAAAATTAAAAATAACTTATTTTATTAAAAAGAGGAAAAAAAATAAACAAAAATAAATAAATAAATAATTCTTACTCATTAATATAAAGTATATATATATATAAATTATTTTTATTATTATTTTTTTTTAAAAAAAAATGTCTTATTAAAACCAACCTAAAAATAATAATAAAAAAAAAAATAAAAGAAAAAAAAATTAAAAGTCTTTTTATCATTTTATTTTCAAAAAAAAAAAAAAACAAAAAAAAAATTCAACAAATCTAAAATTACTCATTATTCTATTGATGTATTTAATTAACATTAATAGCTTTAAAATCTTTTTCATATTTACATTTGTTACATAATTTTCTAAAGGAAAAGTTATGATTATTACATCGAAAGCATATCCAATCAGATTTTTTATTAGATGTCTACTAAAAATTTTCTTTAGAAAATACAACATTTCCAAATTCTAATTATTTATCTGTAAATTCTTCAATTTTGCTTGATTTTTTTTTAAAATCTTCATCCCAAATAAGTTCACAAAATTATTATTTATTTTCTATTTCAGAATTTCTAAAAGAAGAATTTTAAGTCATTTATTTATTATTTTAAATATCAAATATATTATGATTATTAAAAATACTAGAATCATCTTCAAAAAGGAATGCATTAATAATATTTTCATTATAAAATCCTTAAATAGACTCTGAATTTTTTTAATAAGTATTATTATTTTTTTAATTCTGATTTGAATATTCTTCTTATTATTCTTTCTCGTCCATTATAATATTATTTATTTATTATTAAATATCATTTTGAAAAAAATCAGTACTATCATCTTCTGATTAATCATCAAAATTATTTTCTAAAGAACACATTTTTTAATTTTTTAAAGTCGGAAGTGTTTCATCTTCATCCTATTTATTATATGTTCTCTCTTAGTATTTTTCAAAAAGCTTTATATCCATTCTATTATAATTATTCATATTATTATTTATGTCTGTAAATACTTATCTTTTTTCATTATTATTGGTTGCTTTGGATGTTAAGTGATTTTATTTATTATAAATATATTATTCTTATTATTATTAAGTTTTTATTGATGGTATGTTTCCGTCAATACAATTTAGAAAAAAAGAATCTTTTTCAATATTATTTACATTCGTTAAGTTTTAATTTATATACTTTAATTTTTATTAAATTATCATTTAATTTTATATCTAGTTTTGCTATTTAGTTTAAATTAAACATCTATTACCTTTTTAATTTTTAAAAAAATATTTAAAATAATCTAAAATAATTAAAAATTGCTTTTAATTGAATTTATGTTTTTAAATACATATTTTATTTTATTTAATAAAAGTAGGTAAATTGTTAAATTAATGTATATAAAATATTTTATTTTAATTTTACATTGTTTACGAAACGAAAAATTTAAATTAAAACATAATAAACATATCCAATCTCCTATTCTTATTTAATTATTGAAATAGTTGTTTTCAATATTTTTTTTATTGTTATTTTGCTTTTTCATTTTTTTTTATATTTTTAACTTAATAAATAATATATAAATAATATTTGATTTCATACAATTAATAAGAATTATATAATTTTTACTATATATATTTAAATATAAATTTTTATTTAAAAATAAAAAAAAGAAAATTTAATCAAATATAGAAACACTTTTATATTAAATATTTAAATATTCAAAAAAAAAAAAAAAAAAAAAAAATTAAAAAAACAATTTTTTTTTTTTTTTAAAAAAATAAAATCAATAATAAAAAAAATAAAAAAATTAATATTAATATAAAATATAATATTTATTTCTAGAAAACTAAAACAAAAAACAAAAAAACTAAAACACAAACAAAAATTAATAATATAATAAAAGTTAAAAAACATATGGACAAATTATCATTATTATCCAAAATAGATTAACTTTATAAGATAAAAACTTAATAATTTCCTTAATAAGCAATTCAATCATCCCTTCCTCGCTCATAAATATCGAATTTCAAAAGCATAAAAGAAGAAACTACATTCACAATTGATTCATAATAAAACTAATCTAATAAGAACCAAACTTAAAATAAAGTTGTCTATGAAATAACTGATATAAGTGAGCTCCGGGCCGAAAACTCAAATGAACTTGAAAAAAATTTAAATAAATCATTCGAAGAAGACATAAAAATAATCCCGCATAAAGGTATAGAAATAGATGATTAAGAATTTCCTCCTTTAAATGTCTAAAACGAATTAATTTAAAAAAAAGTGGCTCGAATTGCAATGTCTTCCAAAACTTAAAAAAAGCCTGACTCTTAAAAAAATAAGCGATAGCTTCTTCTTGAAAAAGAAGAAGAAAAATAAAAATAAAAACTCATGAGAAAATCCGCTGGAGAAGTCTGGGTCGATTCTTCAATGAATTAATGGCCAGATTCTGACTATAGAATTTTTTGTGGAAATCTAGGAAATGAAGTAACAGATGATGTATTAGCAAATTCTTTTAAAAAATATCCTTCTTTTTGTAAAGCAAGAGTTGTTAGAGATAAAAGAAGTCAAAAAACATAAGGATATGGATTTGTGAGTTTCCTTGATCCTTAAGATTTCCTTAAGGCTTTGAAAGAAATGTAGGGAAAATATATTGGAAATAGACCAGTTAAACTTTAAAAGAGTGAGTGGGAAAAAAGGTCGTTTTCTAGCAAAAAAGATGATGATTTAGGAAATAAGTTCCTTAAAAAAGGCTTAAAGAAAACTAAAATTAGTAATAAGTTTTGATTTTTTTTGTTTTTTAAAAAAAAAAAATCATACAATAAGATTTGTACATAATACTTTTTTAAATAAAATAAAGGATTTTTTTATTATTTTTTTCATATTATTTTGGCTGGAAATATTTTATTTTTCTTATTATTTATATAAATTAATTTATTTAACAAAAAAATAATCAATTAATTTTTAGAATTATATATGAAAGAAAAAATATATAATTGAATCTTTTTTATTATTAAATATAGATTTTTTAAAAAATATATATTAAAATTTTTTTAAATTCAATTATCTTAGCCTTTAGAAAAAATAGCTTTTGAAAGTAATCTTAAATATATTATCACAAATTTTTTCATTTATTATTTTTTATAAAAACTTCTAATTTATAGGAGTATTTATATTCTACTTTTAATATAAATTATGTCTATAGTTTTATAAAATTCGAATTCAAAAGTACTCATTTAAAATATTATATCACTATAAAGTTTATTAACTTAAGTCATACATTACAGATAAATAAAAAAAACAATAGCAATTAGTTTACCTTGAATAATTCCTGTTATTTATACAATTTTAAAAACATTCATTTAAACCTATTAAAATTTATTTATTTTTTTGTAAAAATAATTACAAAAAATAATACACATAAAAGGAGGCATTATAGGTTTAACTTTTTATTCTTGCAAATTTTTTTAAAAGACATAATCAATAACTCTTTTTAATAGTTCAAATAATAATCACACTATTCCCGCCGAATCTTTAATTTCTCCAAAGCTATTGATTATACTTTTCATTTTTAAATATATTTTTTAAATGTTTTTTATTTTTTCATAAAAACTATAAAGCATTCTTAATAATTAGTGCATTTTTAATATTTTAAAATAAATTTTTCTTTTGCTATAAAATTTTTATTAATTAATTTATGTATATTAATTCCTAGGAATATAAAAATTAAAATAAATAACCGCTTTCAGGATTTCTTACATTATTATCTTCTCTATGGCAGTCTATTTAAATTAATATCTATTATTAATAATTTATATTATTTAAACAAATTCAAGCCAGTTTCATCCATTTTAAATACACCATATATCTTAAATAAGATTAATAAAAGAAAAATAGTTATAACAATTATTAATAAGCTAATAATATTTTTCACTTAAAGTTATTTAAATCTTGTTAAAATTATTTATATTTTTACAATTTTATTTTTATAAAAATAAATATTTAATAATTTTAAAAATAAATATAATAACAAAACAATCATATATTAACTCTTTTTTTTTTACTAAACATATTTTATGTTCTAATCAGTTTATTTTGAGATATAAAAAATTGAATTTTATTTTATAAATACACAACTTATATAAAACTTTTATTAATATAAGAAATATTCTAAAAAAAAAAATATATTTTTATAAATAAATACTTTAATAATTTCTCCTTATTCAGGATTATTTATTACTAAATCTAATGCATTAAAATTCTAAAAATTATCTAAAGTAAAAAAATAGTAAAGATTTTCTGGCAGAATATAATCATTTTTTATACAAAAACTTCGTTCCTTTATACACTTTTCAACATAAAATAACAAAGCTAATAATTTTTTCAAAACTAAAATGCACAAAATTAGATTAGGAATTCAGTCTACAGATCCTTAAGAATCCCAAGATAATTTTCTTTTCTCCATTCTTAATAAATTCAATAGAAATACTTATATTTTTTAAAAAATATTTTTATAAATTAATCTATTATAACTATTAATTAATATTGATCTTTTTTATTATCTATATTATATCATATTTAATATTAATAAATAATTAAATATGAAATTAAAAATATTTATATTAAAATTTTTAATTTATTTTTTTAAAATAAACATATCATTTTAAAATCTTTATTTATAATAATTTTATTTAAGAAAAAAAAATAATTAATTTTCCTTATAAATGGATATATTTGATTAATAAATAAGAATAATGATAGAAAATAGTCAATATGAATTAAAGTGGCATAAAAATGATGATATAACAAATATTAATCATGTAGCCGAATACATTTTAAAAGAAATTTTAGCCCATTATTAAACTGATAAAATAATACTAAAAGTTAACAAAAAAAAATGATATAAATATATTTATGTAAATAATAGGATGGCGAATAATAAGAATTTTTAGTCAAAGATATAATAAATTTTAATATGACAGAAATATTTGCTTATTTACCTCACAAAAAAGAAATAAAAACATTCTCACATAATGTAAAAATATAAATATATAAAAAAATTAATAAAAAAAGAAGATATAAGAACATGAAAATAGACATATATTTTAATATTGTAATCCTAATAAGATTGATGTTTAGATTCTAAAATAAGGTTTTCAATAGGATTATTATACATTAAATATGATTTAAATAGAAAAGTAAAAATAAATATATCAAAAATTAATTATTTTTTCTTTGAAAGTATAGATAATCATAAGCATATAAACATTTTACAAACATATAACCAATAGAAGTTAATTTACCAAAAATATAAGTACAAAATGATAATGGTTAGAAAATCGATGAATCTCCGAAATTTGGTCAATGTTCTCCGAAATTTGGGCAATAATAACAATAATAACCATAAAATATTGAAAAAAGGGAAAAAGTAGCTACATTTGGAAGTCAATAAGATTACATTAAATTAAATTAATAGAATAATAATGAAATTATAGGCTATACTTTAAGTGAAGTATTTTTATTTATAAGAACAAAAATTAATTAAAAAAAAAGGTTGCATAGCATAATACAGACAAAGATGCTTGGACTGTCATTAATGGAAAAATTTATGATGTAACAAATTATCTTAATTATCATCCTGGAGGAAAAAATAAATTAATGTTAGGAGTCGGAAAGGATGGAACAGCTTTATTTGTAAAATATCATCCTTGGGTTAACGTAGCTTTTATTTTAGCAAAAAGTTAAGTTGGATTTATAATAAGGCTAGAGCTAAAAGCGATTATTATTAAATAAAAATTGATTTTTGTTATTAACAAAAATAAGTTTAAAAAAATTCTATTTTATTATTTTTCATTATTTAAATATGTTATTTATTAATATAATAGCTAAAAAAACAAATATAATTTGAAATAAAGGAATTTTTTATAATGGATTGATAGGATAATCTTATTTAAAAGTATCAAAAATGTTAAAATTCTTTAATTTTTATATAAATTCTTTATCATTTATTTATAAGTTATTCACAAAGAATTTGTCCAAATTTCTTTTCCAAAATATTCTATTATAATTTAAGATAAATATTAAAATATATTAAAATAAATAACCCTTATCTGTTTTTTTCTTCTTTATTACTAAAAGAATATATGTATTTACTAACTCTAATAAAATTTGGCTAACTATTATTTTCAAAAAAAAAATTCTTATCGACGAGACTATTTACACTTTTATTATTTTACAAAAGCTTATAAATAAAATTAATCAAATATTTATCATTTATATGTGGTTTTAAAGCAGAGAACCATAATTACCATTCTAATCTAGGCTAATAAGGTCCACATAATTTCCCATTCTCGAAAAAATTTCCAGGCTTATAAAAGAAACTTATTTCTTAAAAGGACTTTCCGTCGGAACTTAATTCAAAAATGAGTTCTTCTCTTCCTTATACTCCTGTAATAATGCTAAAAATACTATAAGAAGATGAGATATGGAAAGGTTAAATATTTTTATTGAGAAATTTAATAAAAGGAACGTCCTAAAAAAAGGAGGATTTTTAACTTTACATTCCATTTAAAAAGGAAAAAGAGGATATTAAATATACTAAAATTAAAAAACAATTGCAAAAGTTCTTTTTAAATAATTATTGTTTATATTTTTTATTTATTTATCTATGAATAATTATGTAAATTCCTTAAACTATTTATCAATGATAATAAAAGATCAATAATGGTAATAATCCATCAACAAATATTTATCTAATTATATTTTCTGAAATTATTATTTCTTCATTATAAAAAATAGTTTTAAAAAATAACATATAATGAATTATTAATACTATAAATATCATTATTAATATTTCAGATAATCTTATTTTTCCTTTATTTTATTCTACATTTTTTATCCCTAAAAGCTTTTATATTTTATAATTAATTAATATATTTAAATATTCATCTTCAATGCATGAAAAGGAACTGAATTTTTTATTTTATATTTAATATGCCTATATTTTTATTTTTATTTTTATTTTTACACTAGGATAGTTAAGAAATTAAAAAAATTATAATTTCCTGATAAAAATATCATTATTTATTAACTTAAAATCATTAAAAATCCAAAAAATTGAACACTTTTTAATGGTAAATATATTAAAATAGAACCTAAAATCTAAAATATATAAATATATATTTTTTATACAAAAAAAAAATACTAAATTAATAAAAGTTTAAGCTTCAAAAAACTTCCAAACATATTCAGGTAAATTATAAAAATACCAAGAAAAAGTATTAGGAAGTGGCTAACTTTGAATATAAAATTTTAATGCAGTTAAATTTTACGAAGTAGAGCATTAACTTTTTTAATTTTTTTATAAATTTTATTAATATGCTTTTTTTTATTGAAAAAATATAATACTGAGTTAATTTAAGTATTCCGCTAGCATAATTTAATCTAAAAGTGAGCCATTTTAAGAGATCTTTAATAATACTTGATAATTCATCGACATGATATTAATTATTTTTATACACAGGAGTAAAAATATACTTAAAAATCCAGCTTCTAATAACAAATAATCCCATTAATAATTAGTAAAATCTTGTCCAATATGATATATAGACAAATAAAAAATCCATAGAATTCCAAGGAATAAAAATTTAAAAAAACTTTAAATTCTTGTTTAAGAGAATAAAAAAACTAATTAAAATTCCTAATAGACAAATTAAATGGAATGTATTATCAAATTCATCATTTTTTTCAAGAAAAGGCATTAATTTTAATATATATTTATTTATAGTTTCACTATAAATAAATATTGTAGGATATTTACTAAATAAATTTTAACTTTCTTTATTAAATTTATTTTTAAATAGTTTCTATTTTCATTATTTTTATTTTTAAAAATAATGTTAGTTTACTTTTATAGGTAATAATCCATCAGAACTATATAGACCTGGAATTTAAACATAAAATGAAGCAAAAGAACAAATATATATTACTTTTATTTATTTATTTTATTTATTTGTTTTTTAATTTTATACATGCTATTCCTTTTAAATATATTTGCTAAAATAAATATAATGTTTATATAGATTTTCTTTCCATTTTTTTTTCTATTTAATAAATCAATATCTTATTTATAAAAAAATTATATTTAAATTAATAATAAAGTTCACATATTTGTAAGAAAATACTATTAGACAAAATTAATTAAATAAATCGAAAAAAAATAAAATATAAATTATAATTTAAAAATAAAAATAAAAATAAAAAAGATAATCAATCTTTGGTTGTATATGCAATATAAATATTAATGTGATTATTTTGCTTTTTAATACCTTTAATATTTAACTCAAATTAATTTAATTCAATATTATATATTAAAAGATATATATATATATATATATATATATATATATATATATATATATATATATTTGATTTTAGAAATTAAATTCATAGTATCCCTTCTTATTTAATAAATTATATCAAATTTAAAATGATAAATAAAAAAAATTGAATTATTTATAACATATAAAAAAGTTCAGTTAATTTATAGAATATTAGATTGTATCTAAAATAATTTTGTATTCTTAAAAAAAAAAAAAAAAATTATAAAAAAACTGTTTTCTATCAAAATTTGATATTTCACTAATTAATAAACATAAAAATAAATATAATAAAAAAGAAACTCAAAAATTTTTATCTGCACTTCCAATATTTTCATTACTTAATTAAAGATTAGATTTTTTGATTAAAAGAACAATTTTATCTTCTACTTTATCAAATCGATTTTTGATAATATTTTGAATTTAACTAATATGGTTTTGAATTTCTTCTTGCAATTTAAGATGAATATCTTTAGAAGGAATATGAATATAATCATTAATAAGTAAAAACTCCTATACATTATTTTTTTGATCTTATTAAGATTCAAAAAGTACTTTATTATTAGTACTAGAATTATCTTTTTTCCTTTAAAGAGTCGTTTAGAGTTCTATTTTTTAATTATTAATAAGACTTTTTTATTTACTTTATCTCTTATTTTTTTTGTATATACTAATTTTATGCCAAATAAAGCTTATTACAACTAGTCCTCCGAGAATAATCCAAAGTCCAATAAATTCTTTCAAATTTAATTTTTTTTCATTATTTTTGCAATTATTTGTTAAATTAGAAGAATAATACTTGTCTTAATTTTACAATATAACCGAGAACTTATTTTATTTAAACTACAATAATTTTTTATTAAAAATCGGGAGTAAAAAGGCATTTTAAGAATTTGTAATAATACCATAACTAAAATTGTTAATGCTTTCATTCTAAACAAGTACTGTACAATAATCCATTTAATTAATGTGATCAATATATGGAATATCTGCAATAATAATATTTTAAGTACCGTTACTTTGATTTTATTTAAAAAATTAGTCAAGTATTTATTCTTGTCCTTCTGCATTTCGTTAAAAAGTATGTATTTTTGCCTAAAAATCTTTTTCAAAAATATATGAATTTAAAAATTCGGAAAAAGTATAAATATTAGCATATGAAAGATGCTTTATTTTTTCAATATCAAAATCATATTGATGATATATATAATAATTAGAAATTAAATCAGATATATAAATAGCCAAAATAATCAAAATAAAAAGCCAAAAAGACAACATAAATACTCTTGATTAAAAATTCTATAATTTGACCGAAAAAGAAAAAAATAAGATGAAAAAGATTACCAAATCATTTCTAAAAGATTCTTTTTTTAAATTTTAGACATTTTTTTTATACTTAGTTATTTCTCTTCAAATATCCATGTTATTCCTCCAACCAAAAAACCTAAAATTAATAAAAAAAGCCATAAATGCCAATCAAAAGGATAGAAAAATTTCCAAATTAATTACTCTTATTCTTTCAATAATATCATTTTTAAACCTGAATTGTAATATGGTATTGAAAATTAATATCCTTTTTCGATTTTTTCTACGTCTATTATTATACCTCCTATACCATATTAAATTTCGTCTTTTTATAAGCTTTATAATAATGAAGATTCGTCTTTATAACATATTAATTAGGCATCTGGATCTAATATTTTTTTTAATATTGTTATTTCAAGCCCAATTAGATCTTCTAACTATTTTTAATTAGTATATGTTTGGCCGACTTTACAATTTGAAAAAGGAGTTAGATTTACTATTCCTATTTTGTATGTATTTATGCATATAATAACAAGGAAATCTATTAATAAAATATATTTTTGCATTTTTATTTTTGTTTTTTTACTTTTTCAATTAAAAATATTTATTGAATAGTTAAATAATTTTTGGTTTGTAAAATATAATATTATTTATTAATTAAAAAGTAAAAAATATTAAAATAAAATGTCTATATATACATATTTAATGTTGAAGATAGTAAGAAATAGTACATTTTTTTAAATAAAATAATAATTTTTTTGAAAATCTATTATTTTTTTTCTAATAAACTTTTTTTATTTTCGAATAAACTTTTATTTTTGATGAAAAAAATAAATAAATTTGTATATAGAAAAAAAACTATTTTAAATGCTATTTTTATTTAAACTTTTAAAGCTCCTTCCAAGTTTAAGTCTAAATAAACTTTTTAATTCAAAATATGAATTTATTTAAACTTTTTAATTAGAAAAGTTAATATTTAAACCAGATATTATAATTGATAATTAAATCATATGAATATTTTAACTTTAGAGTTTAATCAATATTCATAACTATTACTTGAATAAAAAAAAAATTAACAAGTTATAACAAATTTAAATAAGTTTAAAATCATTATTTTAGATTCTTATTAGTTTTTACATTCTCTCGCAAATGTAATATGAGGAAATTTTATTTTAATTATTAATCAATTGATTTCTAAACCTTTTAGTAAAACAAATATTTAGCTTTGATAATATAATATAATAGAATTAAATATTTAACAAAAATATAATAAATTGTTTGTTTTTAAAAAAATATTATAGTTTTTATAGTTTAATTTTTTAAAAAAATGATTAATAAAATAAAGGTATTATATGTAAACTAAATAAATAAATACTTAAAATAAATTGAAAAAAATATTTTAAACATTTTTTTAATATCTATATCTATTATAATATAATATAATATAATATAATATAATTTTATATATATATATATTTAAATTAATTTTATTTTATTTAAAAAAATAAAATTTTAAATTCATTATATTTTTATATATTCATTTAAATTTTTTTTTAGTATAAATAATATAAAATATATTCTTTATCTTAATTTTTTTTTTTTAAAAAAAAAGTAATTAATAGTTTTTTTTAAAAAAAAATTATAATTTTATTAATTATTGATTTATTAAAATAAAATTAAATTAGAAATTCAGATAAATTAAAAAAAAAAGTATTAACATATGTTTAAAATTAATATTATAATACATATAAAATAATTAAAAAAATAAATTAAGTAATACTATTTATTATTTTTTTAAAAAAAATCAATAAAAAATAAAGAAAAATAAATTAAAATATGAATAAATATTCATAAAATATATAACATTATCATCAAACTTAAATATAATAATAAAAGCCTTAAATTAATCATTAAGTTAATCACTATCAACTTTCCAAGAATTAAACTTAAATAGTGACTTCAAGTCTAATATAAAAACATGTCCATAAGAGTTAATTATAATCAACATAATAATAATAATAAATTATCTAATCACAATAAATATAAACATAACTTTAGCAACAATAAGTATAGCCTTAGCAACCTCATTAACAATATGTTCACAAAAAAATAATTGAGAAATACAGTTATTTTTTGAATGAATAAATTGGTAAAGGCTGTTTTTCGGAAGTATATAAAGGTAAAAATGAAAATACAGGAGATGAAGTAGCAATAAAAGTGATAGATATGAGAAGTATAAAAAACGAAGTAGAACATTTTTTATTAAAAAATGAAATTAATGTATTAAAGAAACTAAATAATATTAACTGTCTTAAATTATTAGATATTTTCTAAACCGTAAACAATACTTATATAATTACTGAATTTTGTAACAATGGAGATTTAAAATAACTCATTAGTTAATATGGATATTTATCTGAGTCTGTAAGTACCAAAATACTTAGACACATAGTTAGTGGAATATAAGAATTACAATTGAAAAAAGTAAAATTATAATTTTATACATTTTTTTTTTAAAAAAAATAAAATAATTAAAAATAGGTTATTCATAGAGATTTAAAATTAGCTAATATTTTAATTAAAGATAGTATTCCAAAAATTGCTGATTTCGGTTTTTCTAAAGATCTTGATGGTGAATAATGTAGAATTTATTATAATGTAGGAACTCCTATGTATATGTGTCCTTAATCTTTAAAATAAAATTTGTACTCTTATAAAAGCGATATTTGGTCACTTGGAGTTCTTTTTTATGAAATGCTTTATGGGTTAACTCCTTGGACAGCCACTACTGAACTATAATTAATTAATAAAATAAGTACTGTGCCTGTTTAATTTCCTTAATTTCCTTAAGTATCTGAAGAATCAAAAAACTTTATTAAAGGATGTTTGCAAATAGATGAAAATAAAAGATTTGGATTATAAGAATTATTTTAATAACAAATAATAAATAATTTAAATATAAATCCTGTTAATCAAAATTAAGAAAATTTAGTAAAATAATAAGTTATAGTCATATAATAAGCAAATTAAGAAAAAAGCACAGAAAATAATATAAAAACTGGATTTTAGTAAATTATCAATTAATTTTCTCCTTTAAAAATTAGTGTAATATAAAAAAATTAAATTAAACAAAAATAATATTAATTTTTTTAAAAAAAGAATGATAATAAAAATATCAGTACACCTCCCTAAAATAATAATGAGAAAAAACATGAAATTTTCACTTAAATATAAGAAACTGACAATATGGAAGATATATATTTAAAAGAATTTTAGAAAAATGATTAAATCATTTTGGCCCAAATTAATTTTTGTAGGTTTCTTTATAAACTATATAAGAACATATCATCTAACATAGACTTTATATCACCCGAATTAAAAAATAAAATATTATTTATAATAATAAAAAACGTGGTAATAAAAATCGAGAAGTTATCCTATTTAAACTAATAAATAAATCAAATAAATTTAACTAATTTAACCAAATATATGCAATCTGATAGTTTTTAAAAACTTTAATTAATCATAAACGAATACAAAATAAAATATATAAACGCTTTCAACAAAATTTATGATGAAATATTAAAAATTCCAATAGAAGATTAAAAGTTTAATTCTATTTTTGACAAAAATTTCTTTGAATTTCAAAGTTTTTATATTATTAATTAAAGTTATATGAAATTAATAATACATTAAACCAACGATATACTGAGTAAAAGCATTTAAAATTTATATGATAACGATTTTGTCAATGAGAAAATTAAAAAAATTGGAATTTGCTTAGAATCTTTAATTACTTATTATTCACTTTAGTAGCTAATATTGGAAAAGTTTAATCAGTATGACTGTTTTGCTTAAAATTCAAAAATTAATATAATTGTTTAAGAGTATACTAATAGCCTTACAAAATAAAACATTATTTTAATTTAAAATAAAATTCAAAAATTACAACTTTGAAATTGAATTTAATTAATTTAATTTAATAATTTTTAAATTATTTAATAAAAAAACACAACAAATTTAAGTGATTTTATATAAAAAAAATAAGGTTTCTTTCACATTTTTTATTAATTTAATAAAAGAATATGTAATATATATGTTTAATTTAATTTTTTCTATATTATTTTATTTTGTGTTTTTATTTAATTTAAAGGATTTATTTTATTTCAAATTAAAACTCATCATTTATTTTTATACAAATAACTTTTTTTTAATTTCTTTCATAACAATGATTTTTATCAAAAAGAAATAAGAAAAAATATTAAGAATTTAAATAAACTAATAATAAAAAAATATTTTTTATATAAATTAAACTTATAGTTAATAATGATTAAAAATTAAATGTTTTTTTTTTATATAAAATAATAATTATTCTTTTAAAACTAAGCTTTTCATTTAATATTCTTCAGTATGGAAACTAATTATACATTTTTATAAGCATCGAATAAAATTAAATAGTTTTTGTAAATATCATTATCAAAGCAATTAATTAAAGCACTTGTATTGCTCATATAAAGAATTTTTAATTTTTATATTTAACAAGCTTATTCATTTTATCTTAAAAAAATTAGTCTGTTTTTTTAATAAAATATTAGTTTTTAATTTTCTTCATCATAGTAAATTCTATTAGGCATAATATTCTAAAGAAATATTGTCTTTTAATTAATTAATAATATTATTTAAAATTATATATTTATTTACTCCTAAACCTATCATCCCTAATCCTATACCAAAGGACGATCCATCACTTAAATAATCACTTACAAATGAAGATCCAATTAAAACTATCGGAATCAAATTATTAGTTTGTTTTTCATAAATTAACTATTTATTTAATTATGAAAAAAAAAAATTATTAAATTTCTTTGTGAACATATTTTTATTATAATAAAAAAAATATAAATAAAATAAAATAAAGGGTAATATATATTTTATTTTAATTTTAAAAACATTAAACAAATAAAATATTTTTTATTTGTTTTATTTATACTTAAACTGTAAAGGAAATACATTTTAAATGTATAAATAGACAGTTATAATAAGTGTTTTAAAATAAATATTAAGAAATATTTAGAATAAAAGTTATAATAAAATTTTAATATTTATATAAATAATAAAAAAGTTTAAATTGAATTAATTAGTTTTAAATATATAGATATATTAATACTAAATTTATCAATTATAGTATTTATATAATTTTTAAAAAAAATTAAAATATATTTTCTTAAAAATTAAAAAAAAACTAATAAAAAATAAAACTAAAATATTGCAAAAACAATAATAATAAAATAAATAAATGCTAAAATATAGGTAAAAAAGATTATATTAATGATAATATTAAATTCAAACAATATGATTACAAAGAAAAATAAATAAAATAAAAATAATTAAATAAAATAAAAATTATTATTATTAAAAAAAAGTTTGTAACAATAGAATAAAAATAATGAATATAAATACTTATTATATATATAAATATATTTTAAAGATAAAAATATAAATTATATAATGATAATTATATATATTAATAAATATATATTATATAATATATATTATATATATTAATATATATATTTATATATATATATCTCTAATATAATAAAACTTATTTTATAATTAAACATTAATAAAAAAATATTTATTTAAGTTCAATTGTTTAAATTACTAATTAACAATTATTTAATACCAATAAAATATATGAGTTAAACTGAAATTCGAATATGTGGACACTTTAAGCTTGGTAAAAAAATAAGATCAATAACTTAAGTTTAACATTATTAAGCAAAAAATATTTAAAGTGACTAAAATGTTTTAATAAAAATTGAAGAAACGAAATATCGTCATCCACAAGTAATTAATATTTAAAGTAAAAAAAAAATATTAATATGAATAAATACTAAAGCCTTTAAAAATGATATAAATATAAAAAATTAGATAAAATATTAAAAATCATATAAGTTTTAAAATATCTGCTTTTTGTTTAATAATTTTATTTTCAAACTAATCGGCATAAAAAAAAAATTAATACAAAATACAATAGTATCTTATTATTGTTTTTGATTTATAAAAGCAAATAAAAAAATAAATATTTTAAACAAAAGCGAATATAAAAAATATGAAGATTTTTTAATACAAAAAAGACATATTTTTTTTTTTTTTTTTAAAAAAAAAAGTTATTATATGAAGGAAAGATCCTGTAAAATTTATAAGGAGGAATAGGTATTCCAAGCATGTTTTGGTATAAAAAAAAAAAAAGAAGATAAATAAAGAAAAAAATTAGGTGTGGTTAAGAAGGAGATAACAATTTTTTGGTAATGGAAGAATTAGGAGAAAGCTTAGAGTAATTATTTTAAAATTGTAATCGAAAATTTTCTTTAAAAACTGTGCTAATGATAGGAGTTTAAATATTAAAATCGATAGAATATATGCATTATAAATCATATATAAATCGTGAGATAAATTCATAAAACTTTCATTTGGGTATTTAATTGTAAAACATAAATAAAATATTTTAATTAAATTTTGGATCCGCAAAAAAATATAAGGATTCCTAAACACATGAGCATATACCTTTTCGAGAAAAAAAACCTTTAATAGGTATTAATTTTATTTTAAAGTATCATAAATAATAAAAAAAAAGGTGCTTCTCGATTTGCAAGTATTAATGCACACTTAGGATATGAATTATCAAGAAGAGATGATATTGAAAGCCTTGCTTATATGTTAATTTATTTTTTAAAGGGTAGCTTACCTTGGAAAGGTTTGAAAATGACAAACAAACAAGCAAAATTCTAAAAAGTAAAAGAAATAAAAACTAAATAATCTATATAAGAACTGTGCAAAGGGTGTCCGAAAAGTATTGAACTTTTTTTAGAATATTCTAGAAGTTTAGGTTTTGAAGATAAACCAGATTATACCTACTTAAAAGGTATTCTTTTAGAAACTTTTCATAATTAAGGTTTTATATTTGATTTTATTTATGACTGGGTGCTTTTACCTTTGAATAAAATAGAGAACTTGGAAAAACTAAGTATTTTTTTTTATATTTATTATTAAAAAAGTTAATAAAAGGTAAAATTCCTATTGATATAGATTTAAATTCAGATGAAATTAAAACATTAGAAGAAATCGAAAAATAAATATAAGAAGAATAAATCAATTAAAATCAAGGAAATGAAATATTATAAATCCAAATTTAAAAATAAAACATATAATAAATATAATTATAACAATAAAAAGAGACCTTAAAAAAAAATCAAAAATAAAAATAAAACCAAAAGAAATAAGAATGCAATATTTTTTGAAAAAAAAAAATTTAAAAATAACATATTTTTATTATTATTAAATATTTTAATTTTTTCTTATTTTTATAAATAAAAAAAATAAGTAAATATATATTTTTATCTAAATAAAAAAAATGTCTTCACAGCAAATACAATAATGTAAGAAATCTTTATTTAAAATATAAATAATAAAATAGATTCGAAGTCTCCTGTAAAGTAAACATAATCTACATTTACAAATATATCAAAATTAAGCGAATAAAAGTTTTAACAACCAGAATATGACAATACTATATAATCAATAAGCAAAAGCCAAAATATACAAAAAGATATTTATTAATTTAACTCAGAAAGCATTAAATAAAGATTAAGAGTTATTTTTACTTATTATTGCACATTTGGAGACCGTTAAAATTTTTAGATTTTAAAATCAAACAAATTTAATAAATTAATGTCTGATATAGAGATAAAAGATAATTTAATACCTTAAAATACTTTAGATTTATTATATGTGTAATTTACTTAAAACAAACAGAATTTAGATTTCAAAGGCTTTTGTAATTTGTTAACAAAGATTTCTTAGATTATTTATTAAGATAAAAATTAAGAAAACTCTTTATTATTGTTAATTCAAGACTATTTTGATAAAATTTTTGACATAATTTACTAATAAACTGATTTAGGAATTAATTTATAATCAATCTCTTAACCAATAAATTAATAATGTATTTTAGTTTTGAAAAATATAAATTTAATATTGAAAAAAATATATTGTGTAAAATTTATTTTATATTTGTTTTTTTAATGAATATATATATTTATTTAAAAAAATCAGGTTTATTTCCCTTGGGAAAATATAAACTAATTACAATATTAAGAAAATTTTTAAAAATCTTTAGATTCTTTATTTATTTTTTTAAAAGATTATGAATTATGTCCAAAACTTTTTAGTAAAAGTATATCTTATTTGCTTTTTACTGAATTAATAGAATGTAATAATTATGAATTGTTAAAAAACAATTAATAGGTATATAATCCTTATGGGTTAGAAGATTAAGGGACACTTTTTACTTTAAATAAGTTTATTACCTTTATTATTAGAAGTAGTTAAATATTATCAAAAGAATTTTATTAAGTAATTATTCAAAGATAAAATTCAGACTTTGAAAAGCTAATCTTATTATTAGAACATATGGAAATTAGTTAAGGATTTTAATGTTTTTAATAAAAAAATCATTAAACAAATAATTCTAAAATGACTTTATTAATTAAAGAAAATGCATTCAAATAAGTATTTATTTTTTTATAGTATAAAATAATAAAAACAGAACAAAATAGATTAAAGGAAATGATTGTGAAAAATCAGCTTCAAGAAGTCCTCATTTTACATAAACGAATAGTGAATTAAAGAAAAAATAAGAATTAGAAGAAAAATTAGAAAATGATAAAAAAAAAAAAAATATAGCTGAAACATATAATGAAGATTTAAAAAAAATATTCAAATTTTTTTGCTAATAATAAGGTGATCCATGTAACACCTAAACAATGAAATCAATAACTCTATTAAAATTATTAAAAGAAGTAGGCATTTTAAACGAGAAAATTAATTAAACATTTGTAGATTGTTTGGTTGCAAAATTAACAGGAAACATAAGCATAATAAACTTTAATTAGTAGTAGTAAAAATTTTACAATCTATAAATTAAATCTCCTACATTTAAAAATAATCAAAAAAATGGTGCAAAAGGTAAAATTGAATATGAACATTTTTTAAAAATCCTTCAGGAAATCTCGAAAATAATTTATTAAGAATTAAATGAAGATCAGGCTTTCTAGAATATTATTCAGAATTACATTCTTAAATTACAATTATAAATATAAGAATGTAAATTAAGATAAACAAATGAATATATTAATACTTTAATGGATATTTTAAATGATTAAGAAATTGTAAAAAAAAAAAATATTTTAATTTTAATTAATCTATAATAAAAAGATTGATTTATTAGAAGAAATTCATAAATAAATTTTCGTATATTTTTAAATTTATTCATAATATGGAAAAATGAATGTTGAAAAATTCTTTAAATTTTGTTATGATTTCCAAATTTTCCCTTATTTACTTTCTAAAGCTTAATTATATAACATTTTTTAATCTTTGGCTACTTTATATGAATAAAATACTTAGAAATGTTATTTATCTTAAAATAATACGACAAATGTTTCTCCACATAAAAGTTTTTAAGTACAGAAGGAATTTATTGATTAACATTTATTTGTTGAGTCAATTGCTCTATGTGCAATTTACATATATTAAGAAGAACAAAGCTACTTAAAAAGAATCATTTATTTGTTAGAAAAAATAAATAGTTCTAATGGATCTGAAGTAGTTATTAAATAACTAGGATATACAAGGTTTTTTTTTCAAATAAAACAATATATAAATACAAAAATATATAAACATGTATAGAAGTCCTACAGGTATTTAGTGGGATTTATTAATAAATATAAGGGAGAAATATAAAGATTAATATAATTAATTATTTGGAAAAAGTAGCAAAGCCATTAAAAAATAATAATAAAATTAAGAATAATTTAATATTTTTAATCGTATTCTTATTAATGCTTTAAGTAATCAATAAAATAATATATGAAAATAAATGTATATATAAATTAAATTTTTATTAAAATAATGAAATATAAATTATTATTATTTAATTAATTTAATAAAATATTCTTTTTTAAAAATATGTTTTAAACAGATAATTTAAAAAGTACCGCTTCCTTATAAAATAAAACTTTCTGTTATATCCATATGCATATATACAACTCTATTTTTAGTGTAGTATTTTATATTTCGAATTCATTTTTTATTATATTATTTAGGTTTTTTAAATCAATAAATTGTTTAGATTTAATTTATAATTAAAATATGCTTTATTATAATTTATTTAAATCTTCTTCTCCTTTTTAAGCGTTTTGTATTTCATACTTTTTTAAAAAAAATTAAATTTAAATAATCTACTTCTAGTTTTATTCTATATCTATTTAATTTTTATAAATACATGTTTTAATACTATATTTATAATTTCCACCTTTTTAAAAATATATTAATTAATAGTAAATAAAAATTATTTTAAAATTATTTATGGTGAGACTAATGAAAAGACTTTTTTCCAAATAATTGTAGTTTTTAAAGTATATAAAGCAATAATTTAATATACAGAGTAATTAAAAAATTAGCTGTGTATAAAGTTAATATAATTAATTCTTTTATTTAGATAAATTTTTAACATTTATATAGATACAAATAATTAAATTTATAAAAATTATAGATATAAAAATAATAAAAAAATAAACATTTTGACAAAAAAAATAGACTATTTTTATTTTATTTAAAAAATAAAAATATATCTTTGAAACAAATAGTCTGATTTAAAGATTAATTTATGTATAAAATGACTACTCTTCATTTTATTTATAAATCTAATAAATTTTAAAATAACATCATATTAAGGAATTTATTAATCCGAAATTTATAAATCAATTGTGTATGTATTATTAATAACTTTATAAATTTGATATAAAATGATTTTTTAATTACTATTTATAAAGGTAAAAATATCAATATGTATATATTCTAATTTATTCAATATTAAAAAAATGTAAAGAAAATATATAAGATATATTTATAAATATAAATTATTAAAATTTATAGATTATTATTTTTAAAGAATATTTATGAATTGATTTTTTGTATAAAATATTAAAAATTTAGTAATTATTGTTGATTTATGCTTCAAATATATAAACAAAAATAGATAATAGTAAATATAATAAAAATATTTTCAGATATATATTAAAATAATAATAAATAATATATATATATATATATATATATATTATATATTTATATATTTATATATTTATATATTTATATATTTCATATATTTAATTTTTTTATTTTTTATTTTTGCATATATATTCTTTATTTTATTTTTATGTTTAATTTAATATAATTATTTCGTATAAAATACATAAATTTTATTTAAATATTTTTATTAATTAGGTATATATATTAAAATATTAATTATATATTATATTATATTCAATTAATTTTATTTTTTATATATTTTAATATTTTATTATTTAAAAAATTACAATAGTTTTGAATTTTTATAAAATATTTTTTTATACTAATCTTATACGATTTTAAAATAAATAAATTAATTTAAAAAGAAATAAAGATATTAAAATATGAAATCATTTAAAAAAAAAATATAAAAAGTTCATTTTATATTAATTTAACTTTAACTATTAACATGATTAGAATTAAAAATATTATCTTTATTAATGTTACTATATTCAGATTCATTTTATTAAAAGTTTTTTTCATTTTTATTATTACTTTTTTTATTTTTCATTTCTTAAATTTTTATTTTAGAAACTTCAAAAAATTATTTTTTGCTATATTTTCTTTTCAAAGCTTCGAACTTTTTCTCATCAATTTTTTAAATAATTTAACATATTTTCCATCCTGATTCTTTTAATTATTTTTCTTAATACCCGCTTCTTTTTTCAATTTGTTATATTAATTTTTTTTAAATTACTCCTTATATTCTTAGTTTTATAACCAAATAGCAACATGATCCACAAATAACACTTGGCCTTAATCCAATAAATTAATATTCTAGAATACAAATATCTATGAAATATTAAATAAGAAAATAGTTTTTCATGTCTATTTCATCTTATTTAATAAAATAACCTAAATAGCTATTAGGAATAACCACTAAAATATCAAATTTTAAACATTCTAAAATACTAGCTTCCATTTAAATAATATCATTCTATAAATAAGCTCCATCACATATTTTTTATAAATTTTTAATTGAAGGAGTATTATATACTTCCTCATATTTAGATGCTATAAATAAGCAGGTTATTCCAACTAACTAAAAGTTTTCTACTTTTATATTTTTTAAAGACAAATATCTGTCTATTAAATTTATTGATATTTAGAAGGTTTCTATTTTTAAATTAAATTTTTAATGAACATCCACTAACCAGCCTAGAAGTAAATTTCTCATATTTTATGTTATTTCTGTTTATATTAATATCATGTAACCAATTTTTGGTATATAATTAATCTTTTTATTATTTAATTTATAATTTTATATTTATTATATAATTAAAATTTTATATATATTTTTATAATTATTTTACTTCTGTATTTTTTAAATTTTTGATTATTTATTCATTATATTGAAGATATTATTAGTCTTTATTAGATGTTTTTTATTATTTTTTTTCAATAAATTATATTGTTTAATTATTATAATTGTTTGTTATTGTTATTTTCAGCATTTTATCATTATTTTTTAAAAAATTTTAATCTTCATTTGTATATACGGGAATTTTTTAAGAAAGTAAAATATCGCATTTCGGTAAAATACTAAATGATGTATTATTTTATCTCATTAAAAATTTTTTGAAAAATACTCGTGAAATAATATCATAACTTGAATTTCTAGATTTATATATCTAAAAAAAGTTATTTTATTTTTGGTTTTTTTCGCTTAAAAGCTTTTTGTTTTTTAATGATAAAATTAAAATATATTTTAATGGAATTTTTTTTTAAAAACTATACCTTTTCTTAAATTTAATTTATTGTTTATCTTAATATTAATGTAGAACTATTAATTTTAAATATGCTATTTTTGTTATTTTAAAAAACATTTTAGTTTTATATATCTACATTATTTAAATACCTTTATATTTTTAATATATGATAAATTATTATAAAAATATGAAAAGGTTTAAAGTATATATTTATTTACATTTTTCAATTTTTTACAAATGGCAAAATTTATATAATTATTTGTACAAATTGTTTTTTTTATTTTTAATGCAATTTTTTTTTTAATAAATTAATCAATTAAACAAAAAAAAGGGAGTTATCGATTTTTTATATTATTTTTTATTATTTTCTGTGTTTTTTTAAAAAAAAAATACAGAAAAGTTAATAAAAAAATATAAACAAATTATAATAATATGTAGTTTTTTATTTAATATAATTAAATATATAATTATAAACAAATTTAAAATTAATAAATAAAAACAAAGTATTTTTAATACAAATTTTAATTTAAATTTCATAAAAATGTTTTTAAAATAAAAATTAGTATAATAAAAGTATAAATTATTTTTATAGAAAAAAAATATTTTTATAGAATATATGACTTTTATATGAAATTTAATTCCAATATAAAATATAAATATATATCTTTTTATAAATTGATATATTTTTTTATTTTATTTTCAATATTTAAATTACTAATTAAATGACAAGAAATAACTTAAATATATTTAAAATTAACTTTTATTCACATAAAATTTTAAAAAAACTTATTTATTATAAAAAAATAGATTAATTATATTGATAATAATTATTATTATAAATAATATAAATAAATATTATTATTCATTAAAAATATAGATTGAAAATTATAATATATATGCATAAATTAATATAGTATAATAATTTACTACAATAATATTTTTTTTTTTAAAAAAAATTATTTATTAATAAATTCTAATAATTAAGATACAAATAAAGTAAATAAAAGAAAAAGAAAAAAAAATATATATAATAAATTTGTAAAATAAAAAAAAAAAAAAAAAAAAATAGAAAAAAAATAAATGAGCGATAATACATTTCGCGCAGATTTTTCTTCATTTTTAAATTAGGCAACAGATAAATCTTCCTAATAAAAATCTATATAGCAATAAACATAATAAAAAATAATCATAGATACAAGTGTAAATAAATCATTTAATCCATTCACAGATTTTCAAAAACCGAATATATTTAATTTATTTTAGAAAAATAAAATTGAGTAAAATAAAATATATAAAATATAACATACAAAAAATAAAAAAAAAGTGATAAATAATAAAGACCAATTGTTTACAAAAAATAAGATATAGAAATATGTTAAAAATAAGAAAAATAAATTAGTTCAGGACAAATAAAATAAATCCAAGAAAATTTATAATCTCCAAAATAAGAAAGCATTTAATAATAGAATTCTTATTTTATTATAAAAAATAAATTATAAGATTTTAAGTAAATTTTAATCGAAAAAAATATTTGTCTTTTAAAAAGTGCTCACGAAAAGCTAAGCGAAGCGTATAAAACTAGTGAAAAAGTATATTTAATATTTTCATGTTTAGAACTAAAGTAATTTTACGGATACGCATTAATGATAAGTGAACCTGATGATTTAAAATTTATAATAAACGAACTAGAAGAAGTACAAAATAATTTAAAATTAGAAAAATATCCTTAATATGTATAAATTGAATGGTAAATACAGTATCCAGTAAGTTATGAAAATTGCAAAAATATAAAAAATCCATGGAATAAAAACCTTGAAATATTTATTTCAAAAGAAATACAAGAAGTAGAATGTAATGCAGCTCAATAGCTATTGTAAATTTTAAATGATCCTCCACCATTAGAAGATAATACAGATAATAGTGAAAAAAAATATAGTCAAGAAATAGAAGAAAATGATAATGAAAGTTAATAATAATAATAATAATAATAATAATAATAATAATAATAATAATAATAATAATAATAATCACAAAATAATTAATAATAAAATACTTAATAATAAAATAATTAACAATAAAAAATAGTTTTTAAATAGTCTTTTTAATCGTATAATAATGTATTTTAAACCCCTTTTTATCACCCTCTTTATATACCTGGTTAATAAATGCATATTCCCAATATTCTTTAGAATTAATTTTTTTCTAATAATTAAGGTAAAAAAAGGAATGATTTTCATTAATTATAAAACCTTTAACATTTTGATTTTTCGAAAACTGTTAAAAATAGTAATAACAGCAATAATAATAATTCTTTTTCTAATAAAAAATAATAATTCAATAAAGATTTCAAGAATTCTTCAAAAAATTAAAATGATGATAGTCTTTCTGATATTAGTTAAAAATATTATGATATTCCTAAAAAAAATGAAAAAAGAAGAAGATCTTCAAGCATAAGTTCATAAGATTCTCGAAAAAAAAAAAATTATAAAAAAAATTAAAATTTATAAAAAAATAAAGAAATTCTTCAGTTTCTTCAGGTGAAGACAAAAAAAATAAAAAAAAAAGTAAAGAAAAAAAAAGAAGAACTTCGAGAAGTTTGAAAAGATATTCTAGAAGTCCAAAAAGAACTTCTAGAAGCCCTAAAAGAACTTCAAGAAGTCCAAAAAGAACTTCTAGAAGTAAAAAGAGATCCTCAAGAAGTTTAAAAAGATAATATAATGAGAGTAGTGATAGAAGCTAAAATAAAAAAGAATATTTAGAGTAAAAATATTAAAATAAATAGGATAATAATAAAAATAAAGAAAAATACAATAATAAAGATAAATATGAGAAAAAATATGATAATAAATATGATAAAAAATATGATAAAAAATATGATAATAAATACGATAACAAATAAGATAAAAAATATGATAAAAAATAAGAAAACAAATATGAAAATAATGAGAAAAGTAGAGAAAGAAGTAATTATAAAGAAAGTAGAAGAAGTAAAGAAAAAATAAGTAAAAATAAAGAAAAAAAACAAGAAAAATAAATAAAAAATAAATAAAAACATGGTTAAGAAAATGATTAATTATCAAAAAAAAAAGTATAAAAAAGTAGCAATAGTAAAGAAAAAAGTAATGTAAAAATTAAAGAAAAAGAAAATGAAAAATATAAAGAAGAAATAAATAATGAAAAATAATTAAATAGTGATAATAAGAAAACATAAAAAAAAGAAAATTCTAAAAATGAAGAGTTCATATAAAAATCTAATGATACAAATAACGATAATATTTCAAATAATAATATTTAAAGTATTCTTGATAATATATCTAATCGTAAAAATTCATAATAAAATACAATTATAGCTAAATCAAAAATCGAAATAATAAATGAAGGAGGATAAAAAAAAATATTTATAAATAAAAATTATATAGATTAATAATCGAATTAATAATAACGTTAAAAATAACCATAATAATAATAATAATAATAATAATAATAATAATAATAATAATAATAATAATAATAAAAATAAGAAACTAAAAAAGTATTAAGTATTAAATAATAAATTAAACTTTCTATTGCAGATAGAATTAATAAAAAGAACCATAATAACTGAAAAAAGAATAAATAATTAATATTTATGATTTAGGATTTTTTATTTTATTTTTTAAAGGTATAACTATGAATATAAAAAAATATCACAATATATATTTATTTGTTTTTTTATTATTTAATTTTAATTTTATGTTATATATTTGATTTTTTTTATGTTAAAGTATTTAAGTTCTTTTATATTAATATTCATTTTTTTTTATAAATATTTTTTTTAAATTCATTTATTATTTACTAATAATATTTTTTATAAATATATTCGACAAAATTAAAATACTATAATAAATACAATATTTCTTTTTTTTTATTAATCTAGTATTTAAATTATATTAATTAAATATTTTTTTATATTTAAGAAATTTAATTTTTATAAAAGCTATTAATATAAAAATAAAAATATTTGTATAAATTAAATTTTCATAAATATATTTCTTCTTTTATATCTTATTTATATTAATCTATTTTCTTTTTTTCTAATTATTTTTTCAATGTAAGTATTTATCCAAATTTTTAATACAATAAATCTCTATAATTATTTATTTAATTTTTTTATTCTCTATTTTGATTTTATAAGTATACAATAGTTTAGCTCAATTCATTTATTTTGCTTTTGGAATCAATTTAATGATCAATGCTTTTTTTTAATTTTTATTAAGTAATTAAAAATATATTTACGTTTATATTTTTTAATTTAATTAATTAATAAGTAGTTTTTAATCAATATTTTCCTTTTTTATTTCAACATATAAATTTTCGATTTATTAATATTTTTTTTGATTTTTTTCCTTGAAAAAAAATAACAATTTTTTTATAGTATTTATATTTTAAATTTTTACAATTTATAGATTAAAAGACTAAACTAATTTTTAAAATTAACTTTTTTTTTTCAAAATATAATTAGAAAGTTATTATATTTAGCTTTTATAAATTAGTTTTTTTTCTTTAAATTTTTAGTTTTATATTTTTAAAATAATTTCTACCTAGTTTATATAATATAATATATATTTTTTAATAAAAAATAAAATAAAAATACTTCTTTTTATATATCTTTAATATTATAAAAAAATAATTAATTTTCATTTTTATTTTCTTCTTCGTTTTAATTTTGATTATCTTGTTTATGAAGTTAAGTTTAAGATTAAAGCATTTATGTAATTTAATTTTTCTTTTTTTAATTTAATATTTAATAATAAACATCTGATTTTTAAAAATGTATTTTTACTTAGCTAAGAATTTACTCTTAATCTCTTTCTAAAACAGGAATATATTGTTCTTGGAAAGGAAAATCTTATGAGTTAAATTTTTAATCATTAGCTTAATTAATTTAATCTAATAATTCAGTTTAAATATATTATAACTTTTCTTCTTCATGCTTTTAATTATTTTTTAAAAAAAACTAAAAAATAAGATCTAAATTAAAATTAATTCTTTATAAAATATTTTATTTATTATATTAAATTAATTCTTATTTTTATGATTCATTATTACAATTTTGATTAACAAAATTATCTAAATAGGTTTTTACATTACAAAACTTTTAATAAAATTAATTGAAATTAAATTAGTTTTAATTTTATAATAACTAAATTTATTAAGTAAAACTATATTTTTCTGTTTATAAACATTCATTTTATTTTTAAAGTTCTATAATAAAGTCTTATAACTTATTATAAATAATAAATATAAATTAATAAATAGAAAATTATGTATAAAATTATAATATATTTATATATTTATATATATTTATATATATTTTTTTATACTTAATACTTTCTATATATTTTTATTCTAAAAATACAACTATTTTTTTTTTAATTTTTATTAAATATCATATTTTTTTTTTTTCTCTTAAAAAATTATATTTAATATTTTAATTAACATTTTTATTATATTATTTTCATTACTTTTATTCTTAATTAATTTTAAAAGTTACATAATATATTTATTTATATTTGATATATTAATTTTTAATTTATGGTAATTAATTTATTATATCTAATTTTTAAACATATTATTTTTTTAATCTTACTATTCACTATTTATTTGCTTATTGTTTATTATAATAGATGTATTTTCAAAGCCTGAGCAATTATTTTTATCCCCTAAATACATATTTTAGTCAACTTCATTATCTAAATCTTCATCATAAAAATATTCATTAATTTTGGATTCATCTTCATCTATAAAGTTTTATAAAAATTTATTATTACCAATCTATTTTTTAAGTTATTCAATAAAAACATTTTATTCCTGAATTTTTTCATTAGCTAATTATAATAATTTATTTAATTCAGCTACAGTTTTTTCTTCATTTTTATGAACATTGTTTTTAACATTTTTAGCTCTTTATCCAAACCTTAAACATTACAAGGTTTCTTTCTAATTATAGTTACTCTAGCTTATATTTAAAATTAAAATTGTTTTAGAATTTCCTCCTAAAGACTCTTAAAGAATTCGTGTTAGTTTTGAATCTCGATAAGGAATATGTTCTTTACCACTTTAAGAAAGTGCCATTATTACAATACCTAAACAACTTAAACTTTTGTTAATGTTTTTTGCTTCTTCTAATTATTATCCTTACACATTTGTTTTATTTATCTTTTTTTGTTTTTTGTATAAAAAAAACTTCTTATATTTTATTTACTCTTTCACTTCCTGCTAAATCAACTAAATATAATTTACTTTTTGTTATTGTATTATCCATTATTGCCCTTTTTGATATGTTTATACAAAATATACTGTGTGATCTAGATGAACGCTCATTCATTTTTGTAGATGAAACTTTTTTGTTTAGAATACCATCTTCGAATTATTTATATAGTTCTTCTGAGTTTTCTACTATTTTTTCGGTTAAATCTTATATGTAGATTCCTTTGATTTTATTTTCTTTAATTTAAAGGTTTATCTTCGTTTCTATTTTTTTTTTATTTATTTTTATTTAAATTTTTATTTTGTTTACAATCTAATAAATCTAATATTTTCTCATTATATATTTCAAAGAATGAAGCTTTTATTTAAAATTAGTTATCTTTTTGTTATTCTTCTTTTATATATTCGAATAGTTGTTTGGTTATTCGAGGTATTATTCCTTGATTTTCTTCATTAAAATTTGTTGGTCCCTGTTGTTTATTTTATTTAAAAAAAAAAAATAATGTAATTTATACATTAATATTTTTTATTTTATATTATGTACTTCTAATGTAAATGTTTTTCCTGATGATGTCTATCCATAGCAAAATATTGTCCCATTATATCCATTTATTGAGCCTTTTTTAATAATATATTTTTATATGCAAATTAAAATTATGCTTAATATATATTTTTATTTTAAACTTTTTAGGATAGGATCTGCTATATTATCAAAAATTTGACTTTGATTCGTATTTTCACCAAATATTTTATCAAAATTATAATTTTATTACATATTTTGGTTTTCTGACTATATTTTAAAAAAAAAAATTTAAAAAAATATAAAATTATTAATACATTCATTTGTATGTTTTTTTCATCATATTATAAACATTTTGTATAACCTGATTCTAATTCGAATTAGTTTAAAGGTCTGATTCTAACTACGACAGTAATATTAGAATCTTCATTTGATTATATTTATGAGGAAGTTGTAATGTTTATTTTTTGACCAAAATTTGATTTTCTTAGAAGTTTTTATGAAGAAATATTTAAAGGTGAATAAGTTACTAAACTGGAACTTTTTTATCGAAATGTCTATATATTTCTTTCTGAATTCATATATTTTAATTATAAAAATAAATTTAATTATATTATTTAATAATATTTATTATTATTTTTATGTTAATAATAATATAATAATTCATAATATAAAATTACAAATTAATATATATTTTTATTTTAATTAAGTAATATATATTTCCTATATAAAAAATATTTATTATGTAAATATATATAAATAAATTATTATATTATTTAAATTTATTAATGATATACATATTATTTCAAAATGATATGTTAATTTTTAAAAAATAAATAATGTTATATATTTATTAATATTTTTTTTATAATTTTTTCTGTTCTTTTTACATTTAATTATTAAAATTCTATATAAAATAACTAAATAAATTATGTAAAAAAATATAATATGTTTAAAATAATAAAAAATAAAATCTATTTAATATATATAATAATTAAATATATATATAAATATATATAAATATATATAATATATATATATATATATATATATTATATATATAATTTAATAATTAAATTTTTTATATTATTTTTCTTTAATTAGACTCATATTTGATTTTCGTTTAAATTATTAGCAATATTATTGCTACTACTATTATTATTACTTATATTATTCGAATTTATAAAGTATTATTATTATTATTTTTATACATTTTCATTTTTTGCAAAATTCAATAATTGTTGTTGTTTATTTTTCTAATAGTATTATTAAAACATTTAACTTTAAAGATATTATAAATAATACTACTATTATTAGATTTATTATTATTTTAACCAAAAATATTAATACTATTATTACGGTTAGAGATAATTATCATTAATTATATTTGATTTGTATAATATTTATTTTTATTTTCCTTTCAATTTATTATTTTAAGTATTAAAATTTAATTATGTGTTTTATTATTTAAAATCATCATTAGTAAATAAAACTTTCTCTTAAATATCAATTTATTGTGTTTTTATAAAATTCAATACATGTATACCTATATTAATATAAATAAAAAAATAAAAAGATAAAACAAGTATAAATGTATATAAAAAATATATATATATATATATATATATTATATTATATATATATATATATATATATATATAATATTATTACTATTATTTTATT
>NW_004086453.1:0-14479 GCF_000220395.1 Ichthyophthirius multifiliis
AAATGTTCTAAAAAATATTTTTTTTTTTTTTTTTTTTTTCTTCTATTAAAATAAAATGTTTTTATTTTTATTTTTTTAACAAAAAAAAAAGGTTATAGGTTTAGAAAGTATATTACTTCCAAAATCTAGAGAAGAATTTAATGACATGTATTTTTTTATAATAAAAATAAGATATCAAAATAATAATTAATGACTTTTTTTTTTTTTAAAAAAAAAATACAATATATTAAATCATAATATTTAAAAAAATATTTAGTTTTTATTATTATTATTATATAAAATAAAATAAAAAAAAAATAGATATTGTGTTTCAGAATTAATGGAAACCGATCTATAATAAATTATAAAATCCGATCAATAACTTTCATTAGATCATTGTAAATTTTTTGTATATTAAATACTTCGTGGTTTAAAATATATTCATTCTGCTAATGTTATACATAGAGATTTAGTAAAAAATAAAAACAATATAAAAATATAATAACAAAAATAAAATAGAAACCAAGAAATTTATTAGTAAATTCAAATTGTGATTTAAAAATTTGCGATTTTGGTTTAGCTAGAGCCGTTCCAGATATGAAAGCAAATGATTTAACAGATTATGTAACTACTAGATGGTATAGACCTCCTGAATTATTACTTTCTTGGACAGATTATACAGCAGCAAGTTTTTTTTATTTTTATTTTAAACAATTTTTTTTTTTTTAAATAAAATAAAATAGTGGATTTATGGTCTGTAGGTATTATTTTTGCTGAATTATTAAAAAGAAAACCTTTACTTCCTGGTTCATCCTCATCAGATTAATTATTAAGAATTTTCGATTTAATAGGAACTCCAAGTGAGATTGAAATAAATATGATACCATATGAAGAATATAGAAAGTTTATAAAAGAATTACCATAAAGACCAGCAAGACCTCTAGATAAAGTTTTTAGTAAGGCTCCTGCTGATGCTATAGATTTAATTTCTAAAATGTTAACTTTTGATTTTAATAAAAGAATTACAGTTGAATAAGCTTTACAGCATCCTTACTTATCTGATTTACATTTACCTGAAGATGAACCAAGAAGGGAATAAGTGCCGTTTTATGAATTTGAGTTTGAATAATATTCAAATCTAACAAGATAATAATACAAAGGTATTTTATTTTAATTTTATTTATTAAAATTAAAAAGATTTGGTTTATGAAGAAATCTTACTTTATCATTATCCTGAATTTAAAAAATAATATTTGGACAAAATATAAAAAAATTAATCTGTTATGTAACACATATTTTAAAATGCTAATAAAAATATAGTATTTTTTTATAAAAAAATCTAATTTTGCTTTAACTATAATATTTAATTAAATTTATATTTTTATTTAATTTTAATTACATTCTTTTATAAAATATATATTATATTTAATATTATATAAAAAATAAAAAAAATATTAAAAAGGTTGATGAAGAGTTTTCTGAAGATGATCCTTATTAATGAAAATACAAAATAATAAATTATAAGTTAATATTAATATTATAAAAATTAATAAAAATTTTATATAAAGATATTTTTTTAAAATTTTTTAATTGAAAACACAACATATATATATTATAGAATTTTAATATGCATATATAAAGATATATAAAAAAAAAAAATATATAAATATATATAAAAAAAAAAAATATAGTGATAAATTTAATAAAAATATAAATATATATAAATATTTTATATATATATATATATATATATATATAATATATATATATATATATATAATTTATATTTATTTTTTTATATATTTTAGAATATAAATTTTCTTGTTTATGTTATTTTTTAAAAAAATTTAATTTTTAAATTTTTTTTTTATATTATAAATATTATTTTTTTAAATTCTTGTCATATTTTTTTTTATCTTTACTAATATGTTTTTTTTGTTATTGTTGATTATTGTTTTTATATTTTTATATTTTTTATATTTATAATTTAAAAATAATTTTTATTTTATAGAAAATATTTATTAAATATATTTGATTATTTATTTTCTTATATAATATTTATTTTTTTATTTTTTATATAATAACAATATTAATGTTTTTTAAATAATATATACAAATAGTTTTTTTTAATATTTAAATTTACTTTATTATTCTTAATTTTTTTTTTTATTATTTCTATTTATTATTAAATTTTTATATGTTTTCTTTAATTTAATAACATAAAATCATCGTAATTAATTTAATTAATATCAATCAATAATGTCATATAAAAAAGATAAATAAATAAATTAAAAAATAATAAAAAAGGAAAAATATATATATATTAACAAAATAGAAATTTAGTAATTATGTATAAAAAATTATTTAAATAAACTAGTAACTCTTTTTCAACATTATTTATTGCAGAACATAATGGATAGAGATTAACTAAAAGTTCATATAAAATACTATCAGCTGCTAAAAAATTATAAGAAGAAGTATATTTCATTAAAAAAAAATATGGTTAAGATTAAAAAAATAATAAAAAAAAAATAAAAAAAGACACACATCTTAATAACTGGACATAATCTAAATTAAGTCATAAAAAATATTTAAGAAACAATATCCTCAGATTATCTGAATAGAATAATAGTAGCAGATCATGAATCTCTAAAACATAAGTAAAATAAAAAAAAATGAATAATATTAAAATTATTTATTAAAAATAAAAAATTAGTTTAGCAGATAAAATATAATAAATATCGGAAAAAATTATAGAAAAGTACAAATATAATTACATAATTACTGATTCATCAGCATTTGGAAAAGACATATTACCAAGAATAGCTTCTAAATTTAATAGTTAACCAGCAACAGATATAATAAATATAATAGTAAATAATATATATATATATATATATATATATATATATATATATAAATATATATATATATATATATATATATATTAATATTTTATCTATTAATAGTCTAAAGATACTTTTCAAAGACCTATTTATGCAGGAAATGCTATTCAAACAATTAAATTGACAAATTAATTTAAATTTTTATCGTTTAGATATACTTGTTTTGATGATGCTATTTTTTCTGTAGAAAAAAAAAATTCTTTTGAAATTGAAAAAGCAGATTTATCAATTGGAAATACTTTTGTAAAACACGTTAAAGATTCTGTCATATAATCTGATAAACCTGAACTATCGAGTGCAAAATTTGTTGTTTCAGGTGGAAGAGGTCTTAAAAGTAAAGAAAATTTTTAGATTCTCGAAGATTTAGCCAATGCACTTGGAGAAACTGCTATTGGAGCTTCTAGAGCTGCTGTAGATGCTGGCTATGCTTAAAATGATTAATAAGTAGGATAAACAGGAAAGGTTGTTGCCCCTTAATTATATTTAGCAGTAGGTATTTCAGGTGCTATCTAACATGTAGCAGGTATGAAAGATTCTAAAGTTATTGTTTCTATTAATAAAGATCCGGAAGCTCCCATTTTCAAAATTTCGAATTATGGTTTGGTTGGTGATTTGTTTAAGATTGTCCCTGAATTAACTGAAAAAATTAAATAAGCAAAATAATGAGTTATTATTTTTGGTAAATGATTTTTTTATTCTTATCTATTTTTAAGAACTTAAATATAACAAAATATTACAAACAAGCAAAAATATATTTTTTTACTAAAATTTTTATTATACAAATTAAATTTAAAAATATATAATAAATATATAAAGAGAAAATTTTTTTAAAAAAAAACCAAATTAATATTTATTTACAATTATTTCCAAATAATTTTTTTAATTCATTAACAATATTCATCTTATTAACCAATAAATTTTCCCATATCCCAAACTCCTTTTTTATTTTCACTTCCATCCTAAAACAACAAAACCCCGTATCCATTTTATTTTCCTTCTTTCCATTATCCTTTGTATATTTTCCCATCTGGAAAATAAAAGATCCCATATCCATCTCTTCTATCATTAGAAAATTCTCCTTCATATTTCCTCCCATCATCCCAAATAAAAACCCCTTTTCCATCCATTTAATTATTAATCCATTCACCTTCATATTATCTACCATTGTTCCATTAATATAACCCTTTGCCTTAAATAATATTATTGAAAAACTCTCCCTTGTAAAAGCTTCCGTCATTCCTAATAATAAATATATAATTTTTTAATATCCATCAAAAAAAATATACCATATAAAACATCCCTAGCCATGTTTTTTTCCTAAACAATACATTCCTTCATATTAAGTATTATCAGGCCAATTTTCAATACCAAACCCATGTTATTTATCCTCTAACCACTACCCGCTATATTTCGTTCCATCGCTATGTAAATAAATACCATGTCCTTAGGCTTTATCATTGACCCATTCTCCTATATACATATCCCCATCACTGTGAATAAGTCTTCCTTTTCCAAAAGCAGTATCATTTTACCAATATCCTTCATAAAAACTTCCATCTTTCCAAATTTATTTTCCTTTTCCACATCTTTAATTATTCAGTATTTCTCCATAATAAATAGCCCCATTTTCGAATAATAAAGGTCCTTTTATCAAACTTTCATCAAACGATTCATTTAAATCAAATTCAAATGGACCTAAGTTGTCTAAAATTTCCTAAACTATTGGATGATGATTTTCCATATTAAATTATATTTCTTTATAAGGATGCTTTTTTTGAGATTCTTAAGGGTTTAATAATTAACTTTTTTTAGATGTTGAAGGTATTTGGGCTGTTTTTGGTTAGTGTTGTATGCTTTATTCTTTTTTGGAAGTAGATTTTTCTTTTAAAATGAAGTTTTCTTTTGAAATAGAATTTTCTTTTGAATCAGGGTTTTTAGGGCGATATTTTTGGTTACTTTCTTATAATATTTCGGTCCTTCCTTCACATAATATAGGGTTATTTGCACAATTACCCATATTTTTTTAAAATAATTAATATTTTATTTTATTTATTAAAAAAAAACAAATAAACAAAAAACTTTTTATAAATAAATATATATATATTTTTTAAATATGAGTACTAAAATTCCTAAAGCATAATTAGAAGATGTTAAAGAAGAAGAAGAAATATATGATATACAAACATAAACAAATAAATTAGCTTCAAATAATGATATATAGTAATAATAGAATAAAGAAAATGCTCCAGTAAATTTATAAAATCAATAGGAAGATTTATCTAAAGAATAATAATTAGAAATCGAATATTTAAAAAATAAGGCTTTAAAAGAAGGAGAGAATGCGATAAAAAGAGCTTAAAATTTAGTTAAATAGATAGAAAGATAAAAATAAAAATAAGGAATAGGAGAATAGGATGATGAAAATTAAAAGTTTTATTTTATTTATTTATTTATTTATTTATTTTTTTAAAAAAAAAAAAAATTAATTATTAATATTTTTAGAAAATACTAAGAATTAATTTCAAAGAAAAGATTGCATTAAGAAAATTATTTAATGAAAATAAAAGAATTCGAATTAACAGAAAAAATGGATATGGATAAAATATAAAATGCAATTATTGAAAATTTTAATTAAGTAAATAAAAAAAAAATATATAAAAATTTAAATTTTTTATATTTATTTATTAAATAATCTTTTTTAATTTTTTTTTTTTTTTATTAAAAAAAAAAAGAATTTAGAAAAAGAAAAATAAAAACTAGAAGATGAGGTAAATATATAATATATCACTTTTTTTATTATTTATATAAATAATAAAAAAATAAGATAAATGAAAAAGAAAGAATTAGATTTCTTTAGTTGTAATAAAATCCTAAACTTTTTCGTAATAAATAAAAAATATATATAAATTTTAATTAAATTATAAACCAACTAAAATAGCTGAAAGATTACCTTAAATTAAAAATATAAAAAATCATTTTGAAAAGAAAACTCCGAATATATTTAATCCTCTTAAACCTTAATAAATTCGTTAATATTATGAAAAAATGAAAAAAGAATAAAAAAAATACGAAGTTTAAGAATACATGGCTGAAAAATCTAGTGATAAAGTTAAATATAGAAAAAAATATAATAATAAATATTAATAATAAAAATATATATAAAAAAAAGCTCGAAGAACAATATTATAAAACATATATGGAATGGTCATATAGATAACCATAAGTAGAAGATTAAAGGCTTTTAGTAAAAGATCTTTTAGTTGAAAATTTTGAATTATTATCTTGCTTAAATAGTAATAAATAAAAAATATATATGTTTTTTTTTATTAATTATTTTAGATCAACCTACTAGTTTAGATAATCCATTAATATACCATAGAATACCTTTTAATAAAAAAGAAAGGGATTTTGTAGATAATTGGATGAAAAAAAAAGAGCAAGCAAAAATTAATAAGTATGCTTTTTTAAATGAAGATTTAGAATTATAGACTGATATATTAAAATAGGTTGAAAAATATTTAGAAAGTAATGTTTTTAATAATGAAGATAATTTATAAGATAATATAGATGAAAACTTAGAAGGGGAATCTACAAAAAACAAACTAGATAGAGTTTACAATGAAAAAACTTTAATGGAATTTGATGATGAATTAAATAATAAAAAAATATGAAAATATTATTTAATATAAATAATATATATATTCATTTTATTATAAAAAAATATAGATTTGTATATATTTAATAAAAAAAAAATTGTGGCAAATGTATGTATTATTTTTATAAAAATTAAATTAATAATAATATATGAAAAAAAAATATTATTAGTAAACTTAAAAATATAAAAAAAAATATTAAAAAAATGCAATTATAATATAAATAAGAATAATAATACTAAAATAATTAAAAAATATAGAATATACCTGTATCATAATAATTAAATAATTATTAATAATACAGTCCAGAATAATAATTAAGAGATATAAGTCCATAAATAAATATTTAAGTTTAAAAAAATAATTAATAATAATAGTAATAATAATAATAATAATAATAATAATAATAATAATAATCATTATAAATTTAATAATAAAATCTTTTATAATGTAGTCCTTAATTATAATAATAATCTTTTTTTTAAGATAGTTCATAATAATAAAATCACTTTAAAGAAAATACAAAGATTTTTTAGATACCTAACAATTACAAGCAACTTAACAATAATTTACAAGACATAAAAATTTTGATTTTATTTCACCACAATAAACAGTAAAAAATACTCTATATAATTCTGATTAATCATGCGATTAATTTTTACCAGGTTTTTATATAAATATATTATAAAAATTTAAAAATATTTAGAAAATGAAAGGTTTAATAAAGATTTCGCTAAATATGAATAAGAAAGAAAATATATTTTACACTTACAAAAATAATAATTATTAGAATAAAAAAGGATTTAAGCTTTATAAAGAGATTAATTTAGATATTAATAAATGGAATATTAAATCTAAAAATAATATTAACCCCAAAGAGGTTCATCAATTTTATTATAAGCAGGAATTAGAAATACAGGTGGAGGGTATAAACAATTTTATATTTATTTTTTCTGATAAATAAATAATATAAAAAAATAAAGACTGCCTTAAAATCCTATAAACTTTTTATACTAAGATAATTTAAGTGGAAAATTATTAAAATAATAACATGAAAAATAGTAAGTAAATGCTCTTTCTAGGGCATATAATCTTGACTAGAGAAATAATTGTGGTTATAACATACTAACAGGTAAATATATCTTTTTAAATATATTTTTTAATATCAATTCGTTTTTTTTAAAAAAATATAAAAAAGGTTAAGTTAGATAAGGTCTAGATATTTTGGTTCCTGAAAATTTAAAGCAAGATTATTATTAAAAAGTAGCTTGGGATAAAAGCTAATATTATTAAAATTATAAATAAAAAACTAGGTATATTAATTGAAAATAAAATAAAGTTAATAAATAAAAATATATAATAATACATTTATTTTCATAATATAATAAGTTTATTTATAAAAAATAATATATGTTATACATATAATATATATTTATTATTAAATAATATTAATTCTATCTAAAAGATATAAAATACATATTTTTTTAATAAAAAAAAGTTCAATTTTAATAGTGATTATTTCCATCTAAAATATTATCAATATCAGTAAAAAAATATTGAGTTTATTCTCTATAATTTCTTTCGTTTTCAATTTGTAAATAATGAATATTAAAAATTTTCTAATCTAAATTTCCATAAACGATTTCATTAGTATCTTTTTAGACAATGTTTAATCTTAAATTAGTCTATAAAGATATATTATATTAATTTAAAACATAATTATCTTATTAATTATTTTTTATATGTTTTTTTATTAAAGAATAAACTATCTTTTCGTTTTTTTTTTTTATAGAATAATCTTAAAGTATTGAATTTTCTTATCTTTTTATATTCATTCCTTTAATAATCTTGAAATCTTAATATTCTGTATATATTTATTATTCTTCCTTATTAGGCTAATATATTTATAATTAAAGCCTTGAATTTTATATTTTATTTAAAAAATCACATATCTTTAAACTTAATTTTTACTCGCATAACTTATTTATTTATTCCTAGTCATTATTTTCCATACTTGAAAGTAAAATTTAGAAATTTTAAACCCATTTATATAATAAATCACTTGCTGATAATTTAAACAATGTTTTTTTACTGAAAAAAGGGGCTTATATTATCTATTCTTATATATTAGAATATGAATTTATTGGTATTATGCCTATTTATTCTAAATAACATTACTAAGATTAATTTAAATAAACTTAATTATATTATTTTTTTGGAATTAATGTTTTAAAAATACAGAAGTTATATTTTGATAAGTAAATCATAGATTTCAATTTTATTATATATATTAAAAAATCTTTTATTTATATATATATATATATATATATATATATATTTATTTATATTTATATTTAATGATAATATATTTTTTATAAAAAATGAAGTCAAATAATTTTTTATTTTAATAATTATGATGAATATAAATAAAAATAACAAATATATTTATTTTAATTTTTTCTTTTATCACAATTCAGATTAATGATCTAAACTGAATTCTAAAACATTTATTCCTTTTGAATGATCTTAATAATCATTAAACATTCCTATATATTAACCCTTCTGTTAATTATTATTATTATCAGTATAATTGAATTATATTCTATGTTTAACTGTTTAAAAACTAGAAACACGTGTTATTTTGTTTAATACCATTTATTTTTCACTTAAAAGATTTTTTAAATTAACTATGTGGTTATTTATTTGCTTATCATTTATTTCTTAATTTTCATTAATATAATAATCTTGCCAAACACCAACAGTTAAACAATTAAATAATGTTATTAACGAAATTATAATTATTATTTATTTCATTTTTTTTTTCTAATTATAAATAATTAATCTAAATTTTTAAAAATATATGTTTATATATAATTTTATAATATATTTAAATAATTATATATGAATTAATTAATGATATATTTTTATTATATACGTGTTGTAATTTCGTTGTAATTATTATATATAAAATAGAAAAATTATAATTTGAAATTCAATTAGAAAAATAATAATGAAATTCATTTTATTATTAAAAAATAATAATAATTATAAATAATATAATTAAATAATATATTAATATAATTATTTAATATAAAAATAAAATTTTATTATATATAATTAATTTTTATAATAATTTATAATTATTATATATATTATTATTTGTAAAATTAATTTATTAAAAAATATAAAACTAATATTAATAAAAAATCTTATAATAAATAAATTTAAAATAAACTCTAAACGTATAAATCAAAGTATTATATAAAAATATATGTATTTAATTAAATTTAAAATAAAAAAAATATAAATTTCATTAATTATCTGATGAAAATATATATTAATATTATAAACGTTAAAATTATATATAATAAAATTAAGAAAATAAATAATAAATATTAAAATTAAATTTTTTTATACTATTATTATATGCATATTCTAAAAAACAAATTATTTATAATATAAATAAATTGAATAAAATATTATCAAAAATATATAAATAAATTTAGTTTAAATATATTATATAAATTTAAAATGATAAAATTAAATAAAATAAAATAATATTAATAAAAGAATTTTTAAAGAATATAAATAAAAAAAAAATATTATAAAAATATAATTGAATGCATGAATATGAAAAAAATCAGTATTATCTTAAATTATTGATGTATTAATTATAAGCAAAATTATTTAAAAAATAGATTTATTTTATTAAGGATTTTAAATTTTATTAGAATATGTTTTATAATAACATTTATTTTTTTAATTATAAATATTACTATTACTATTATAATTATTAATATTATTAATATTATTATTATTATTATTATTATTATTATTATTATTATTTATACTTATTAAATTTTCATATAATTACATATATTCAATATTTTTTTATTATAATTTCTATTTTTATTTTATTATCTACTAATATTTGATTATTTTATATTTCTTTTATTTATAATTCATTTTTCCATTATTTTTCTGAATTTATATCTTTCCAAACTTATTTATTTTCTTAAAATAAATTTTTAAAATTTTTATTTGTAACATTTTTTTAAGTTAATTTCTTTTTTTGTTACATTTTATTAATTTCTTATTATTTTTAATTAATTGTTACATTTTTTAATTTTTCGATATTGTTCTTAGTCTATTATTATTATAAATTTATTTATATACTTTTTTATTAAATTAAATCATTCATTCCATTATCATATTTTTCTGTATAGTTTTTTTATAAACTTTAATTATTTCTTGATTAATTGTCATTATTTTAATCCACAAAAAAAGATAAATGCATTGTTTGTTTACCTTAAATATGTTTTTTTCTTCCATTCCAAATTTCCCTTCCTTTAGTATTAGGCAAAATTCCACTTCGTTAATTAAAGGATTCTTTGTATTTTTATAAATTAAAATAATTAACATTATTAATATAAATTTCTTTCCTATCAACTTTTTTATTGGTCAAAACTTTTTTAATACCAAAATATTTTATGGGTGAATTGCTTTAATCAGGTAAAATTACTCTTTTAGAATTATTTTTAGTAGAATTTTCCATATTTTTAGAATATTTGGTTATTTTTTTCTCGTCTAAAGTTTTACTTATTAAATTTTCCCATAAATTATTTTATTATCTTTACTAACTTATATTTTTATTAAAATGAGAATATGATTAATTTAAATATTTATTTATTTTTTTAATATTATTTAAATGTATCTGGCTTGAGTCTGCACTATAAATATGTTACTAATATGAATTTTAATTTTTATTATTTAAAGATGATGAACATCCACTTAAAAAATAAAAATATTCGTTTTTCATTTTTTTAAACGTAAATAATAAATATATTTAATATTTAAATTAAATATTAAATGTTAAGTAAACATATTTAAAAATTTATATTATTAAAAATAAAAAATTTATATATATATATATAATTTATATAATTAAATATAAAAAACAAATATTTAATTTATTTAATTATATTAAATAAAAAAAATAAAGAAACTTTATATTAAATTATGCTTAAAATTAATAATACTAAAATAAATTTATATAATAGATTTAAAAAAAAATAAAAAAAAATATTATCTTTTAGTAATTATTTAGATTAGAAATATTTAAATATAACTTTTAAAAAGATAAAAAATAATAAATTAAATAGAAAATAAGATAGATAAATAAATATATATGTAAATATATATATATTTCTAATTATTATTTTAAATAATTATATATAAATTTATATATTTCAATATATCTTTTTTTTATATATCTATATAATATATATTTACTTAATTTGTATTAATAAAATTTTTCTAATATTTTTATTTAATAAATTTGATATAAATATTTCTTATTTTTAACTTTTTTATTTATATAAAAATGTTATAATAGAATTTATATAATATATCATTTTTAAATAGAATTTATATTATATGTTTTATATGTTATTTTTTTTAACTATTTTTAATTTAAAATCATTTTATCTTGTTAAAATAGTCTTTAATTCCTATATTTAACATTTATAAACTTTTATATTCAATATTTTATATTTTTGTTTTTAATTTTATTAATTTGTAAAAAAAAATATAAGTCACTATAAATGTTATTTATATTATAAAAAAAATAATAGAATATGTATGATATTTACATTTAATTATTGTAATTTGTAATTTTTTTTTATAAGAATCTTTTTTATTTATATTAAATAATATTTTTATTTTTTTATATAAAAGATATGATTTTTTTTTATAGTTCTTTCGAAGTATTAAGAAATAAAAAAAACCATTAATTATTATTCTAATGAATTTAAATTGAAAAAATATAAATTAACTGTAATAAATCAAATGTTCTGATAAAAAATTATAAATTTCAGTATATTTAAAACATACATATTTATATTAATTTAGTTCAAATAAATTATTATATTATCAATATATTTAAATTAAATTTATTTTTTAATTTAATATTAAATAATATTTAAATTATAATTATTCATTTATTAGTTTGAAATATTAATTTAAAAAATAATAAGGAAAATAAATTTAATATTTTAATTAAATAAATATAATTTTATTTCGTGGATAAATAAGACACGTACTTAAATTAGTTATTAATTTTAAAAGGATAAAAATAATAATACTAAAAAATTTTTAAATTCTTAATGCTTATAATTAAATTAGTAGTAAAAATAATAATATAAAATGAATACCTAATATAATTTTTTTTAATAAATTATAATAAGTTTTATGTAAAAATATTAATTTATAATTAAATATTTTATATAAATATTAAATAAATTTTAAGATAGATATATAATAAATATAATTTTAATATAAATATTGAATTTTTTTAATATTTTTTAAAGAAAATATAATGCAAAAATTTTTTAAATATTTATAAATATAAATCAATTTTATTAAACAAACTACATCATATTTTATAACCATTATTCATATAATTATTATTCTTTATGTATAGAATAATTTTCCATTAAAGTAGTAATGGTGTCATCAATACCAATACTTCTTAAATATTAAACAAGAGAATTTTATAATCTCTATATATATATATATAAATATATATTATAATATATATATATATATATTATTTTTTACATATACATATATATTTTTTTTTAATTTTCATATATATATTTTTATATATATTATAAATTAAATACTTCATCTAAAGAATTAAAATTTGGTCCATAATAATTTAAAATGCTTTTTTCTGTAAAATCCATATATTTATTTTTTAATAAATCTTTATTTTACATAAATTCAATACCATCTACTTATGTCTATTTAATAACAAAATAATGTAAATATATAATACATAAATACTTATATTATTTTACTTCGCTAAAAACAGAACTACAATGATAAGCTATAATATTTTTATTATCCAAGCCAATTACATAAACAGTAAAATAAAAATATGCTTTTTATCTTTGTTATTAAATTTCAATTTCTTTTTGTTTCTTTATTTTAATTTTATTATCTTCTCTTTTTTTTCTAATTTTTTTATCTAAAGTTGTTTCTTCCTCATTATCACTATCACTATTGAAAAATTCATCATCATCATAATCACCATCATCATCCTTATTTTTGTTTTTCAAATATATTATAGGAGGCCTGTATTTAAAAACTATTTATATTTCATTATGTTCAGTTTTTTTTAAAGTTCAATAAAAGGATGATATTAATTATCAATCATTTAAAATTAATATTATTATAAAATTTCCTTTTTTAATATTTATTTTTTATAATTGCTTTAATAATTACAAATATATTTTCTTCATACTCATAATTTTTTTTTTCAAACATATATTCTCGTTCTAACGCACTGAAAAGTTTTTTTTTATCTTAAATTATATTTTATATTAAATTGAATTTATAATATTTTATTTACAAACATCTTAACTTTCAAGTAATTATTAAGAAAAATTATAATTATTAATTGTTGAAAAATAAAATTTTTTAAAATTAATAAATATTGATTTCCATAAACCTTTTAATTAATATTTTTAGATTCTTAACAAATTCATTTACATTAATAAATAATATTAAATTATAATCTTTTATTTAAATAAAGTATATATATATAATTAAATTAAATTAAATTAAATTAAATTAAATTAAATTAAATTAAATTAAATTAAATTAAATTAAATTTTTTTATATCAATTTATTATAAAATAAATAGAAAATATTATTTAATTATTAATTTTTTTTAACTTAGATTTTTTATAATTTTTTTTTTAACTATATAATTTTAATTATAATATTTATATATTTTCGCGAAATTTATTTTTTTAATTTATAATTATCTTTTATAATTTTTTTTTTTAATAATATTTAATCATATTTTATTTTTTATAATATCTTATATATGTCATAATTTTATTTCTTTTTCATTTATTTTTAAATCTTTATTTT
>NW_004086452.1:0-32718 GCF_000220395.1 Ichthyophthirius multifiliis
TATTAGCATTTTTACGAAAATTATATTTCTTTTGTTGGATTTTTTTTTATATTGTCTTAAATCTTTTGTTAGTATTTTTTTTTTAAAAAAATAATAAAAATATATATATTTTATTTAAAATTTGATATTTCTTATATATTTTTTTATTTTTATGTTTTTATAAATTATGATATCATTTTAAAAATTAATAATTTATAAATTAAATAATTTTAAATTTAATTTTCCTATATTTTATATTATTTCTTTTATTGATGGTCTTAATTATAGTTTTTTATAAATCATACAACTTATTAACAAAATAATTTTTGTTATATATAAATTATTCAATATTTTATAAATATAATCAATACATTATTTTCGAAGATAATTGCTTTTTATTCTTTTAAAAAATTAATTTAAAACAAAAAATTAAAAAAGTAAAGTTTATTTAATAAACTTATATGAATTATAAAAATTTTATTCAATTTTTTAAAATTTGTTTTTATATTTTTATTTTAAATATAAAAAGATATACATATATACAGTATTTATAGAATAATTATTTTAATACAAATTTAGTAAAATTTATCTTTTTTTTATTTCTATAATAAAATAAATTTGATTGTATATATTAAAAAATTAACATTATTAATAATTATATGTATATATAAAATTTATATAATTTAATAATTAGTTCTAATTAAATAATATAAATAAAATATATTATATAATTATTTTTATTAATAAAAATAAAAAATATATACAATATTTATTTGATATATATAAGAATTTATAAAAATAAAAATGAATAAGGAAATATTGAATAAATAAAATTAGTAATAAAAAATGTATAATTCAAAAATAATAATATAATACTTTAATAATTAGGCGTATTTTTTATTTAGAATAAGAAATCGAAGCAAAAATATTAGAATTAGAACAAAAAAATTTGTCTATAAAGAAATTAGCGGAAATGCAAGAAAATGAAAAAAATAGAGCTGAAATTTTTTTAAATGAAAATTAAATTTTGAAAATAGAAAACAAGGAATTAAATGAGCGTTTAAATGGAATTAAACGAGAAAAAACTTAATTATCATCTATTTTTTAAGATTAATAAAAAAAGCTTTAAAAAGAAATTGATAAATTAAAAAAAAATCATATTAAAGCTGAAATTTAAAGTATTTATTATATTTAAAAATATATAGTTATAATAAATATAAATAAGTTAATGATAATTAGTAATAAATTACGGATTAAGAATAAAAAGATATGTGTTAAGAATTATTAGAAATAGTATCATAAAAACAGCAAATAATTTTAAAATTAGATATTAAACTTTAAGAAAGTTAAAATTAAAATGAAGTAATATAAAAAAACATAGAATAATTACAAAGTGAGAAAAGAGAGTTTATATAATAAGTAAAAACATACTCAAATAAAATATTATTTTATTATAAATAATATTATAGATTGAAAATTTAAAAAATTAAATTTAAGATGAATAAATATAAAATAAAAATTAAGCAAAAATTTTTATTTAATAAATATAAGTTTTGCAATAAAAATTAGATGAAATAAAATATTTGGATAAAGAAAACATTTCTCAAAAAGATAATGCCAATGTTAATAATATATAATTTGAAAAAGAACAGGAATATAAGCAATTAATATAAGATTTATAAACTGAAATAGAAATATTATAAAAAAAATATAGTAATGTAAAAAAAATAGGTATATTAAAAATTTAAAATCAAAACAAAACAAAAAAAGGATGTTGAAGAATATAAATCTTAATTATAGCAAGTTTTATCAAAATAAATTTAAGTTTAAAATGAAGAGAATTAAAAGAAAAATGAAAATATATAAACTAAAAATTAATTATAAACCTAAAATTAAGTAAATTCTTAATAATAAAATTAAATGATAAAGGAAGCAAAAGATAATACTTAAGTTAAAAATGAGAAAAAATAGTTGAAGATATGTATATTAGAATATAATAATTAGAAGAGGATAAAAAAGTACTTTAAAAAAATAAAGAATAATAAGAGTTTATAATTTTTTAATTAAATTTGTAAATCCAATAAAAAATTTAATGTATGAATGAACTTACTAATGAAATAAATAAATTTATCCCATAAAATGGTATTCTAAATTTATAATTGGATAAAGAATATAAGTAATTAAACTAATTTATAAGCATAAAACTTATGACAAATATTGACCTTTAAAATTTAGTAGAAGTAATAAATAAATTAAAAAAAAAAGCTTTTTAAATAATATTATTTTTATAAATAAAAAAGAATTTACTAATAGAGAACATTAAAATAAAAAATTTATATATGAGAATATATAAAATAATAAATAAATATGAAAATTGTTTTTTTAATTTTATATTCTAAATTTGGAAAAATTCCGAAAAAAAAAAAAAAAAACAAATAACATATAAATATAAATAATATATATAAATATATGAATAAATTATATAATATAAATGTAAATTAAAATTTTTATATTATAAATTTAATCAAATTTATAATCCTATTAAATTTTATTAAATATTATCATTTTCAGTTTAATTATTTTCATTAGAATTTTTTTATTAGTATTAATAATAGAAAATTCCTAAAATAGCAAAAGCAAAAGGAATTTAAATCAAATCTTTAAACCCAAAAATATCAATATTAAAAAAAACTAAAATAAAGTTAAAAAAGCTATAAAATAACCGGGAGTTAACAATTATTATAAAGGATTTTTAATCTTAAAAGATTTAATAATCGAATATAAAGCCGTAAGAAAAACAATAGAAGCAAGTATAATATAAACTATTCTTACTAGATTCAGAATTTCAAATTTATATTAATAGGCTAAAAAAACATTAAAAGATTAAAAAAAAGTAATTGAATGTGCGATTTCAAAGAAATGATTATTTGAAAATCTACTTTTTAAAATGAAAAAAGCCATTCCAAATAATATTCCACTCCCAAAACTACATAGAATATATTCAGGTTTATCAAAATTTGGTTATAGAATAATTAAAGAGCAAAAAACGATAATAAAAGTTAAAATAAATAAATTTTTATCAATTTTTGGATTATTTTTAAAAACAAAAACATTTAAAGGGAAATAAGTTAAAATTGCGAAAACAAAAAAAAATGCACTTGTATATGCTTCAGTCTAATTTAAACTAATTTAAAATAATAAAGAACTTCCTAAAAGGAATATTCCGACAATTCTACATGAAAATGTTAGTGTGGAGTATTTATAACATAAATAATAATTAAAAATAAATCCAAAAATATTTAGTCCTAATATATATTCATATAAAAGTATTTCTTTATCTAATATTTTAAAAATAGAAAAAATAAAGATAATGTAAAAGCACATATTATTTAAATTAAAAAATGAGATTTTTCACCATAGTATTCTTAAAATGCATTTATTTTTCTTTCTATCAAATCTATTGGATGTTCTCTTCGGGCTAAACGAGGTTTTATTTATTATTAATATTTTCGCTGTTAAGGGATACTGTTATCGGAATATTTTTTAATTTAAACGTCAAAAGTAATTGATGATTTCTTTTAATTATCTTCTGATATTGCAGATGAACTATTAGTTTTAGTTATTTTATTAAAATCAAGTAAAAGCATATTTAATTATTTATTATGTTTTTCTTTGTTTTTATATTTATATTTTTATATTATTTTATATTTTTTTTTATTTTTAATTTAAGTTTTATATTATTTTATATTATATATTTAATATAAGCAACACATACTTTATATAAAACTCAAGAGACATTATTTTTATATATTAATTTAATCTTATAGATATATATATATATATATATATTTATTATTTAATATTTTTTTCTATAATAAATTATTTTCAAAAAAAAAAATATAAATAATTAATCATTTCTAAGGTTTTATGTTCCTAAATATATATATAATAATACAAATAATAAAGTTTATATAAAATGCATTATTTTTACATATATTGAAATTCTAAATTTATAGAGTAGAAAAAGCTTAATTTATTAAAAAAATATATATATTATAAATTAAAAATATAAAAATTATATTTATTTAAGTAAATAATTATAAAAAGTAATTTTAAAAATAATTATATATAAAATAAAAAGTAAATTATAATAAATATATTCATTATTATCGATTTTGAAAAAATTAAATATTAATGATAAAATAGTTTTAAACATAAAAATAAATATATAAATATGTCAATATTGTATAATTATTCAAAAATAAGTATTATATTTTATTCGATATAAAATATGATTTTTATAATATATATATATATATATATATTATGAATAGCATTGACTTTTTATGAATTTTATTTACTTTAAAATGAATAAAATAAATAAGAAAAATGAAAAGAAAAATATATATTATTATAAATAATAATATTAGATTTAATTATAATAATATTATTTATTAAACCAAATATTATAATGCAGATAAATTATAATATTAATATAATAATTATTTTAAATTATATATATATATATATATTTACAATAGAATATGTTTTATTTATAATTATTATTATATATAATTTTTATTTTTTGCAAAAAAAATAATAAAAAATAAGAATATATATTTATTGTGTTTTCTATATAATTAAATAATTAATAATAAATAATTTTATTAATAAAAAAATATAAATATAAAAAATAATATATATATAAGAAGAGAAGAATTAAGAATATAAATATTATCTTTTTTTTTTTAAAAAAAAAAAATATTAATTATAATAATATTTTTTTATTAAAATAACATAATAAAAATTATAAATTTAAATAAATATAAAAATGGAAAATTCTGATACTTCAACAGGTTTAGATAAAGATAATTTTATAAATTTTAAAAGTGATATATTTGATTGTATAATATGTCAAAAAGTATCAAATGAACCATATGAATGTTTTACTTGTGGGTAAAATAACTAAACTAAATAAAAAATTATATAAAAATAAAAAAATAAATAATAAGATAAATATATTGTAAAGAATGCTATTTAAAATTAAAAGAAATAGGTTTAATAGAATGTATATAATGCGGTTAAAATAATATATCATTCTTAAATAAAGATTTATATGAATAATACATAAATTTATAATATATATGTCCTACATGTAACTAGTAAATAGCTCTATCAGAATCTTAGAATCACATTTTACAGAAAACATAAAAATAATGTCGAAACTATACATATTGTGGCAATTTATAAACTTGTTTTTTTAAAGATTAATAAATATGCTCAACTCCTTGTGCAATATTTTCGTGTGTATAAAATAATAATTAAAACTGGTAATAAATATACAAAGAAATGAAGTTAATATTACTATATAAATAATAAAAAAAAAAAATAATTCTTTATAAGAAATAGTTTCTTAATAAAAATTCAAAATTAATCAATTAAAAAATAATATATAAAATAATAATATATTAATTTTTTAATGGGATCATTAAAAAATACCATAAGGAATTTAACTTTCTAATAATAATACAACAGTTTATTTAAATGAATCACAATATATTTTCAAAAGTATAGTTTCTTAAGAACCTTTTCAAAGTGGAAAACATTATTGGGAAATCGTTATTGACCCAAGAACCGAAAATGAACTTAAAATAGGGGTAGTTGGAAATAATAGTTTTAATAAATAAATTTCATTTTGCGATCTACCAGACGGGTTTGGGTTTTATACTATTGGAAAGCTAAGAAATGGGTCGAATAATTAGGGAAAAGATTATGGAATTGCATTTAAAGGTAATGGTACATGCGGAGTTTACCTTGATATGGATAAAGGAATACTATGTTTTTCTTATAATGGAGTTAGCATGGGGGTGGCATATAATTCTTAAAGGCTTACTTAAGGACCTCTTTATGCTTCAGTTTCTTTACTTCATCATGCTGGTTTTACTGTTAATTCTGGATTATAATTACCAGATTGGGCTTAATGATTTTTTTAAAAACATATAAAAATATAAAGTATGTATATTTAGAAAAAATTTAATAAATTATATATTTTGTTTTGTTTTGTATGAATAGTTTTATTTATATATAAAGAAAAAAAAATATATATATGTATGTAATTATATAAATATATATATATATATATATATATATTTATATATTTATATAAATATAATCTAAAATATATAAATTTTAGTATATAAATAAATAACTTTATTTTATTTTTATTTGTTTTATATTAAAAAAGATGTAAATAAATTTATTTACGTATATAACTATTTTTATTTTATATTTACCTTCAAATTTTTTTTAAATAATTTATTCCATGTATTTTTATAAATCTATAGTAATTTTTTCTGCAATTAGCTTTTCTACGTAATTCCATATATCGTTGATAATATTTTTAAAATAAAATTAAAACTAATAATATTAATATTAATATATACATTTATTTATAAAGAAGAATATATAATATTTTTATCTTTATAATATTTTAATTTTTTATATCCTAAATTTTTTTCTATATTATTTATATTTCTTAATAATTAATTTTTAGTATTTGATTTTACCTCATTTATTTTTTTACATATTATTATTTTTAATATATCTGGATATATAATTTTAATTCTTTTATATTTAAAATATTTAGTTTCTTAATTATCATTACAATCACTTAACACAAGTAATTATTTTTTATAAAAAAAAACTTTGTCATTTTATATTTATAATATTTTATCTAATTGAATATTTATTACTCTAATAAAAATGAAGTATGTTTTGTATGATTTATAGCATTTTTGTTTTTATAATTTTAATAAATTATTTATATATATATATATATTTTACTTGCTAAGATATGAAAATATTGCATATATATTATAATGTAATTTTGATTTATACTTAAATCAAAATCTTAATATCTTTGATTTTTAATTCTTTTTAACATTCATATTGTTTTAAATCTTTTTTTATCATTTAATAAAAAATTTAATATAATCTATTTTTTAAAATACTTTAAATAACAACATGCTAATTTATTATATATCAAACTTCTAAAAGTTTTTTATTTTTATTTATCGAATTTTTATATTTATATTTAAATATTTTTTTTATAAAATTTATATTGCTTGACAATTTTAACATTTAAAAAAAAAAATGGAAAAAAAAAAAATAATGTAAAAAATTTTTAATTAGAATTTTTAATAATTATTTTAAAAACCAAATATAAATAATAATAAATTAATATATAATTTATTTAAATAGAATTATTTTAACTTTTTATTTTACTTATATAATATATATATATATATTCTTATTATTATTTTTATTTATTATTTTACTTTTTAAAATTCTATACTATCAAGTTTTTTATCCATTTTTATTTTATAATTATAAAAATAAACTTTTATTTATTAAAAAATATAGTTAAAATGAAAATAAAATTAGAAATTTTATAATAATTTCGTATAAATAATAAATTAATATATACAAATAACAAAATATTGAATAATATTTTATTATTAAAGAAAATATAAATAGTTTTTTTTAAAACTAAAAAATAAAAAGAAATTATTTTACATAAATATTTCAATAACCAATAAAAGATAATACAAAAAAAATAAAATTAAAGATCTTTAAGATATCTTTAATATTTTACTTTAAAGTAAAATAGCATTACTCTGTACAAAAATAAATATTATAAAAAATATTTAGACAAATTATAAATATTACAAAACTGTTTTTATAAATAAAATTACTTTTTATAAAAATATTATTTTTAAAATTTAATAAAAATAAGATTAAAAAATAAATAATTACATAAAAATATAATAAGTAAATAATAATTACATAAAAATAAAATATAATTAATATTCGAATCATTAAAAGAAAAAAATAAATCCATTAAATAATATTAATTTAAATTAATTCATATATTTTAATACCCCTTTTTATAATCATATTAAAAATTATTTAAACAATTTAATTCATCAAATTTTCTTTAGATAAATAAATTTAACAAGATAATTTTATATATAAAAATATATATTTTATTAAAACTAGAAAATGAAATATACACAATAAAATAATTAATTTTCTAATAGATGAAAAAAAAAATTACTTATTATTGCATTTTTTATAATAAAATTATAAAAATTATACGAAGTTATACGAGTCAAATAAGTAAATTTGAAGACTTAAATTTAAAATTAATTTAAGCAATTAAAAATTTTATAATAAAAAGATAAAAGTAAGTTATTAAATAAATACATTTAAAGTAAGTAATAATAGGATATATCAGATAATGGAAATTAAAAATTAGATTAAAAAGATTTCATGAAATAATAGATACTCTAAAGAATCTAATTTAATAATTAATATAAGTAATTAAAATAAAAAGGATTTTAGTGAGTTTGGAAACATTTATATCTGTATAATTTTTTAATAATAAATATTTTATAAAAAAATTATTAATTATATTAATAATTTTAATTGTAAAAAAGAATACATATATATTGAATATAGTATAAATTAAATTGAATTTCTTTTATTTATAATAATAATTCTAAATCATTTTTTTTTTTCTTAAATATTACTAATGTTTAAATTAAACCTTTGAAAATTAGAACAATAAAAACGAAAAATTCCGAATAAAAAATTACTCAAAATAAACAAATTAATAAAATAAAAATTAATAAAATTAGCAATTTATCAAAATATTAAAAAAAAAGAAGGGGGGGGGGGAAAAACGAATTTTTAAATATACTTTTTTAAAGCTTTAAATTTTTAAGCAAAAATAAAATATTTTTTGTTAGAATTTACAAAAAATTAAATCATATAGTTAAATGCTTAATTACATTTTTGGAAAGAAAAAATAAATAGAACTTCTATAAGAAAAAAATATAAAAAATGAATATTTTTATTTAGAAAATAAATATATATATATATATATAATAATAATTTAATTAGATTGTTAATATAAATTATATTATTTTATTATATCTTGTTAACTATTTATATTTATTTTTTTATCATAAAATAAAAAAATGAAATTTTAAATATAAATACTATAATAGCTTGAAAAAAACCCTTAAAATCTTATAAAAGATTTAAATAAAAATTTAAATTTACTTAATTAAATACTTTAAAATGAATAAATTTTAAAGCAAATTATTTAAAATATTATTTTTGAAACTATTACTAATGATAATATAAAAATGGCAGAAATTTCATATCAAATTTTAAACTTAATATCATAAAATTAATCCGAAATAATATTCCATCAAGATAAAAAAAATACTTAAAATAATTAATTGAAGGTTTATAATAGTCTTAAATGTAAAATAGAGTAACTATAATAACAAAAGTACTAAAAATTTTTCTTATTTATAGATATGAGTAACTAATCACCTTTATTTTTCAAAACAATTATATCGAAAATTTCATTTAGAATTTTTAGAATATAGAAATAAGTATTTAAATTAATATAAAAATTTATAGTAATATTTTATTTTACATAATTTATTCATTTCTTTTATTTTATTTTATTTTTAATATTAAAAAAAAGGTTAATTTATTACTACTTTAATTATAAGTTAAGGAAAAGATAAGAAAACATAAGAAATTAAACTTTTATTTTTGGAAAAAATATATAAAATATTAAAAACAAAATCAAATATATAAATAGATAATAGTAATCTTTAACAAAATTTGTTATTTTTTCATTAAGATTTAATCGATAATTTAGAAGACAATCATTTATTTTAATAATGTTTAAGAGCAAACTTTTTTATTAAATATAATTTATATTAAATATTATATTAATTAATGAAAAAATTCGAAAATAAGGCATTTATAGAAAAGACTGTTTAAAAAATAACATAAATTCATTCTTTTTTAAAAGACTCTATAAAAATCTAAAATAATAATTTGTAAATATATTCAGTTGTTTAAATTTTAATATATTTAATTGCAATCAATTAAAATTAAAAAGAAGATTTTATTTAAAAAGCTATTTTTGAAGAAGAAATATTAAAAACTGTTTTTTCATTTTTTTTTAGAAATAAATGGAATAATATGTTATAGAATTAAATATTTATCTTATTTTAATAAATTATTAAATAAAGTTAATTGCTTTTCGAGTAAATAATAGAAGATTATGATTTGCCATAATAAATTATTGACATCACTAATAATAGATATCAAGAATATAATTAATTAATAATAACAACAGGAAATTTAGGATTTATATTAAATATATGGAAATTAATTTAAATGAAAAAAGGAGAAGATTTCTTTGTAGAAAAATATGGAAATAACTTTTAAAAAAATATAATTAAAATTTTATAATAGAAGAATAATTTTAATCTTGGTAACTATAATAAAGAATATTTTTAACAAAAAAAGATAATTTAGGTTATTTAAATAGATACAATTTATATAATTTGGATGGAGACTTTATTTAAAATAATAGTATAAAAACATTTATGCCAGAAATTATAAAAAATAATAATAATAATAATAATAATAATAATAATAATAATAATAATAATAATATTGAACATATATAATATTTTAGTTAACAAATAAATCATTTTAATGATATTAATAAAAATAAAAATATTCTTTTTGTTTAAATTAACAGTAAAATTTTAAATGATGAAAAACTTTAGTTTGATGAAGAAATAAATAATTTAACTAATAGTGATTAATTATAAAATAGCTTTGGTGAAAACATTGATATTTTTAATGAATGTGTTAATAGCATTCATGTTTAAGATATTAATGAAACTAAAATTTTTAATGTTACAAAGGATTCTTTGTTTTAATATAATGATTTTAATAATAGTAATTTAATTGAAAATATATAAGAGTTTGATGATACTTATTTATAAAATAAGACTTACTTTAAATAAAAACAGCTTTTTTTAAATAAATATAGAAACTTTATTAAAATCGAATAATGAAATATACAAATAATTTTAATAAAATTATTAATATAATTAAGATAAATTAAGTTATTTTGTGTTTTATATAATTATAATTTTCTTTTTTATTATTTTGTTTATTCTTTTTTAGAAGAAATAACAAAATAAATAAAAAATCACAATAGCTATTAGTTTATATATATTTAAGTATGTTTAATACTTTTTAACTATATATGATTTATTAATTTTTTTTTTATACATAAACTAATGAAATGTTTATTTTAAAAATAAAAAAAGTCTTTATATAAATATAAATTTTACACATTTTTTTGTTTATAAAGAATTTTTTTAATATTTTTTTTTTTCATAGATTTTTAATTATTTCTTTAGATCGTTTCCAAATTTAAATCCTTTCTTCAGCATTTTTACATAATCTACATCTAATATCTATTTTTTTAGCAAAATTAAGAATATTTAAAATATCTTTAGGTAAGTTTTTTTTTAAAAACTAAAATTAATCACCAGTCCAAGGAGAACATTTCATATATAAAAGCTCTTTAATAAGGTATTTATTTTAACTAATAAGTGCATAAAATAAAGGAGATCTATTCATAGAGTCGAGTGCATCAATATCGGCATGAAAGTTTAATAATATTCTAACTATATTGAGGTGACCTTTTTTACACGAATGATGTAATGCAGTTAATTTACACTTGAGTTTTTATTAATAATATATGTAAATACTATATTTTTTATTTTTTTAAATAAAGATGATTACTTAATCAAAATCGTAAACATATAATCTATTAATTTAAATTAATTATATAATATTTTATTCTTAACCCTTTTTAGCAGCTTCTAAAAACATAAATGAACCTCTATTTTAATAAGGAACAATACAAAATTAAGCTACAGTTTAAAACTTTATTTTTATAAAAAATACTAATATATTAATGAGAAAAGTCAAAAAAAAAGATATTTTACTTATTGAATTCCTATTTTCATTTTACTACATTTTAATAGAATTAATTTTAATTTATGCTTAATTCTTAATTTTTTAAGAAAGTTTTCATTATTAATATCAAATTAAAACATATTTTTTAAAGATTCGTTTTTTTTATATTTTCAATAGCTTTGTCATAAGCAGCTAAATTCATTTATTTATTTTCTAATTTAATTGAAATATTTTATATAGATTTTTAATTTTGTAAATTCAAATTTAACTATTTTGAAAAAAAATATATGGGCTTTATTTTTATTATTTACATTTTATTACAATAGTTTATTAGAATGATATAGTTCATTTTATTTTAAAGATTATATTGATTTTCTTGAATATAGAAAAATATCTTAAGATGGATTTAAATCATTTACATCAAATGTTTTATTATTAAATAATTATTATTATTAAGTTTATTAAATATATAAATTCTAAAAATAATGTTTGTTTTATTAATTATATTAAAGATTTTAATACTACAAATTCTATTAAATCTAAACATTATTATTATTATTATTATTTTTATTATTATTTATTATTATTATTATTATTTTAATTATTATTTTTATTCTAATTATTTTATTTTTAGTCATTTTGCTTATCACTTTTTGTAGAAATATATTATTATTATTATTTTTATGTTGTAATTTTTGAATTATTTATTGTTTTATTAAAAGAAATAATAGATTTAAACTTGAATAAATAAGGATGAATTAAAGGCATATATATTTTTTTTTTAATTGACATTGAAGATTTTATACTTATTAATCTAAATAACAAGATTTTGAATAAGTCTAATTTTTCTAAATATTCATATTTTTTATTTTTTTAATAATAGTATTAAATTCGAATTTTATTACATATATATTTAATTTTTATTTTTTTCTTCATCTTCTTTTTAAAAATCTAATTAATTATTTAAATATTCAAAAATTTTTTTTTCTTTTAAATTAAATGAATAACTTAAACTTTTTTATTTCTTTTATTAATTAATATTAATTAAATTTATCTAACTTCTTTCAAATTCCTATTCATTATTTATTTAATTATCTTAAAATAATTAATTTAACCTTTTTTAAATACAAACTGTACTCCTCGCAGGCCCAATTTTTGTTAAATATACGAATTTTCCAAACGTTCTTTATTTAGAATTTAAATTCTTAATATTTTATATAATCATTTTTTTTACGTTTTTCGACATATTATTTTATCGGTAATATTTTTAATAATATTTATTATTTTTTTTATTATTTTTATATTCAATTTTATTTTCATTATCAATTTTATTTTAACTTTCCTATTTTTAATTAACCTCTTTACTTTCTTAATTTATATTAAGTTTTGTTATTGGAAATTATGAAAATCTCGTTTTTGGGTTTACTCCTTTTGATTTCGTAGAATGCACTCCTAAAATACTTTGAACTGATTGGTTTTGGATAAATTCTTTAATTTATTAATTTCTTGATAATGAGCTTTTACATGATTGAATATCTACTGATTTTTTAGAAAATGAATAATTTCTTGGAATATTAATTTGCTCTTGATTTTGGATTATTAAATTATTGTGAAATATTTATTTATGATTGTTTTTTTGTATACCTGTTTCCTTTTATAGTGAATTTATTTTTAGTGTTGAATTATTCATTTTTATTTTATTATGTTATTTGTTTTATATTAATATATTATTTTTTTTAAAATTTGTAAAGATAAAATATTTAAATTATTTTTTTTTTTTAAAAAAAAAAAAAAATGTATTATATTATTAATTTAAATTAATTTATATTAAAATTAAGCAATTTAAATTGAATTGATATTTAATTAAAAAAATAAAATTATTATATTTTAAATATTAATGGATTTTTGGAATAAATTAATTTATAATAAATATATAATTTTATCTTTTATAAAATTAATAATAAAAAAAAAAAGTATAAAAGTATTCTAAAAATAAAAATAAAATAAAAAAATTTAATAAATGAAAAATCAAAACTAATAATATAAAAATATAAAAGATAACAATAAAAGAAAAAAACAAAAAAAAAACCTATTTTTTTTATACAAACTAACTATCCTAAATAAATAAATCAATTATCATATTATCTATATTATGTAGAAGTAATAGAATAGGTGATCTATGATCCTTTTTATGGGAAATTTATTTTAAATTCATTAGAGGATTTAAAATTATTATAATCATCATTTTCATTAATATTCGAAGATACAAACATACCTTTTTTAATAATTTCTTCATTACCTCCATTATTTGAATAAACATTTTTTTAATTATTATTTAATCTACTACTCAAAGGCATATTATTTCCATTACTATTTAAATCCTCATTAAATAAAAATTTCAAAAGTACAATTTTTTCTAAAAGCACTAAAATATTTTCCTATAATTTTTCTATTTCCTCATCTTTAATTTACATTGCGTCATTGAATTTATTCAATTCTACAGTTAATAAATATATATCTTTATCTTTTTCCTTATCACAACTTTAGCTGTTATATTAAAATTATTATACCATATATTCAAACTCTCTATTTTGCTTTTCTAATTCGTAATTTTATCGCCTTAAATCATCATTTTCTTTTGATCTTATATTTATTTATTCAACTAAAGTTAATGTATTGGGTGCGTTTTGGGAATTTTTATGTTCTAAATTTAATAATTATTTTTATAAAATCTCATTTTAGTTTTATAATTATTAGATTTTTTCCTAAAGATTTTATACATTTTATCTTTACATGAATAATTCGGATTCCTATTATTATACTTATTATAATAAAAGTTAAGATTCATCTTATTTTTTTTATGTTTTTTTAATTTTCTCTTATTGATTTTCTAAATCTTTGACTTAATCTCTTAAATTTTAATTCGAATTCTTTAATTCATTCTTTATTTAATCATATTATCTTATTTTTTCTTCTAATTATTAAATTTTAATTAAATATTCACTATTATTATTATTTTAGAATTAAGTATTTCTTAAATATTCTTCATTTTGTCTTAATTTAGATTCTAATTATTAAATTTTAATTAAATACTCATTATTATTATTATTTAAAATTTAAGAATTTCTTAATTATTCTTATTTTAATTAATTAATTTAATTTTCATAGTCTTATATTTTCTATTAGTAAAAAGACGTTTAATTAGAAATCATAGCGATTTTTTCTTCATATTAATTAATTTTAATTTCATATTAAGAGATTATCTCTTAATATTTTCTCTTTAAGTTTTCTAATTCATTATTATTATTTAAACTATTTTTTATTAAAATCAAAGCATTTTCCAATTCAATTATTTTTCTATTTTTCTCTTCTATTTCTCTCTGTTTATTTCCCAAACTTTCATTTAATCTTTATACTTCATCTTTTAAAAATCCACTTTATCTAATTTAAAATTATAAATTATTTATTTCATTTTTCAATTAAGAATTCTCATTATCTTAATTTTTTAATAAATTATTCAATTTTTCAATTTATATATTCAATTGAGAATTTTACCCTTCCTAAAATCCATAAGAACTTATTTTCACTTCAAAATCCTAGTTTAAATTTTTCAATTTAATATTATCATTTTCCATTTATTAAATTTTTCTTTATAAAAACTCAATATTTTAGCTCAGAATCTATATTTTTTCCTCATAAACTCTCAAATCTTTATTTTTATACTCCAAATCATTAATTAAGCTTTATTTTTTAACAATTTCATTATTTAAATCTTAAATTTAAGCTAAAAGTTCATCCATTTTTCTTTTCTATTATTAAAATAAGTATTCTAAATCTTTATTTTTACCTTCTTAACTTCTAAATGTGATTATTAAGTTTTCCAATTCTATATTTTTTTTCCTGATTTCATCAAATTCTTTACCTTTAATAATCAAAAGATCATTCAATCTAGAATTTTCTTCTTTTATTTTTTACGCTTAAGAAAACTCGTTTTTAAAATTAAAAATCTCGTTTTCTTTTTATCTTAAATTACCATTAAGATTTTCTAAAAGAGAGCTTTATTATTAAATTTTTTACTCCAAAAATTGCATTTAGATAATTTTACCTTCTTATTCCTATAAAAGTACCTATTTATTAGAATTTTCAGATTCTAATTGTTATATTTTTCTCTAACAAAATTCCATAGATTATGTCAACATACTTATTTTTTCTTCTAAAATCCTAATTTCTCCTCCTTTATTTTCCAATTCGTTTACAGTCTTTTATTTTCTCAAAATTTCATTATTTAAATCTTAAATCTAAACTAAAAGTTCATCAATTCTTTTTTTCATATTTTACAAATTTAGATCTTTTTCTCCTAATTATTTCTCTAAATCCCTATACCTAATTTCTATATTCCTTATTTAAATAATAACATTTTCCAATTCAATAATTTTCCTTTTATTTTCATCATTTTCTCTCTATTTAATATCTAAAGTATCATTCAGTCTTTAAATTTCATCTTTGAATCCTCTAGATTGATTTAAATTAATTTAAATATTATTAATATCGGTTCTTAAAGACATATTTTCTTATTCTTTGTTTTTTAGGAGATTACTTAAATTCTCAATCTAAGAATTAAACTAGTTTTCTTTATAAGAAAATTAATTATTTTTATTTTCAAGTTCTTAGACTAAAATTTTCAGTTTAGAATTTTCTCCTTCTAATTATTAAATTTTCTTTTAACAAAATTCCATAGAACTAGTTAACATACTTATTTTTTCATCATAAATTTTCAAGTCTTTAGTTTTATATTCCATTTCTTAAATAATCCTTTATTTTTTAACTATTTCATTATTTAATTCTTATATTTAAATTAATAAATCTTAATTTTATTTTTTCTATTATTAATAAGTCATATCCAATTCCTTAAATCTTCCTTCAATTTATTTCATTTAAATCAAAACATTCTCCAATTCATAAATTTTCCTTTTTAATTCTTCATTTTCCTTCACTTTTATACTTAAATCTTCCTTTAAAATTACAAACTATCGATTTTATCCTTATGAATTAACTAATTCTGATCTCAATCCATTATTTTCTTAAACTTTCTATTATATAATATTATTCATGTTTTCTACTTATATATTCAATTAATTTATTTTTAATTCGAAAGCTTAAATTTATCTTTCATAATCTTAATTTTTAATACTGAATTTTTATAATTCTTATTCTAAACTACTATTTTTCTTTTATAAAAAATCTAAATTTTAACTTAAAATAGTTATTTTTTCTTCAAAAATATAAACTTCTTTATTTTGTCCTTCTAATTCTTAAATTTTCCTTTATTTCTTTAAATTTTCATTACCCATATCTTATATTTAATCTTCCATTTCTTAAATTTTTTTTCTTAAATTTTAGACCAAAATATCATTTTCTCTCATTTTAATTTCGTATTATTTTAAGCTTAGAATCACGTTTTCTAACTCATAATTTTTTTTTTAAAGAATGTCAATTTTTCTATCTTTTTCTTCCATATCAATTTATAATTCTTCCATTTTTTTCCTTAATATTACATTTTGTTATTCTAAATTTCTAATTTGTACCTCATATTCTCTATATTTTAATATATCAGATTCTAAAGATTAAATTTTCCTTTATGAAAAATCCAAATTTTAGCTCAAAAAAGCAATCTTATCCTCATATATACCTAACTCATTATTTTTATTCTCCAATTCTTGAATTCTTCTTTATCTTTTATTGATTTCATTACCTAAATCTTATATTTAACCCATAAGTTCTTCAACCCTTCTCCTCAAAACTAAAATATTCTCTTCCAATTCTTATATTTTTACATCATATTATCTTCCTTTACTAACCTATTATTCTAAACTAGAAATTTATTAGTCTTTTTTCAACAAAATATCATTTAATCTTCTTATTTCTACTTAAAAAGTCTAAATATCCTATATTTAAATTTCCATATTTCGTATTTCTTCAGATTTTTTTTATAATTAAAAGGTCAATTTTTAAACTTCGGAAGCTAATAATAATATTTTTTACTCATATTCTGTAATTTTTTAATCATTAATCGATAGTTGAGAATTCATACCTTTGTATTCATCTATAATTCGTTATTTTTAAATTAATTCACCACGTAAATTTTTAATATCATTATCAAATTATTCTCTACTGAGTCTATATAAAATATAAATATAAATATAAATATAAATATAAATATATATAAATATAAATATAAATATATATTTTATATATATATTTTCTTTGTATTTTATTACTTAAATTATACAGAAATATTTTCTATTTCTCTTGTTAATACAGTTATTTTTTAATCACTTTAATTTTTTATTTAATTTAACTTTTACTATAAATTTTATATTTCTTATTCTTTTTATTATAATATATTATTTAAGTTTTTATTCTATGCAATAAGTTGTTATGATTTAGTATCTATTTAAATAAATTCATTAGTTTATAATTAAAGTTTATTTTTTTCTTTTTAAATTTATTCTATTTCTTAATTTTTCTCATTATTTAATCTATTATATTCATTTTCATGGTTTTTTTTCATTCTTTATAATTATTCATTAAATTATTCTTCTTAATTTGCTATTTAATTTCTTAAATTATTTAAAAGTTTCTCTAATTCAATTACTTTATCATTATTTTCTACATAAATGATTTTTTCTTATGGTTTTTCTATTTTAATTCTTTATATTTCTTAAAGTAATTATTAATTATTATTTTCAAGTCTTTATTATATATAAAAATATATAAATATATATAAATATTAATAAATATTATACATATTAATTTTTTATCTTAAAACAATTATTTCTTAATTAAGAATAACGATAGTATTATCCTCTTAATTATCTACTATTTTTTCAATATAAACAGGTTTTTCGACTTCTAAAATCTTTTCCTAGACTTGAACTGGTTATTTTTATTTTTAAATAATATATAAAGGAATCTATTGTTTAATAACTGCAGCTACAGGTATTTATCTATTTTAGAATCCAGTCAATTCAGCAGGCGAATATTAATAATTTTATATTTAGTTATCAACATATCTAATTGGCGATTCACTTTTAAAAAAAATTTTGAAGAATTTTTTCTTTCAGGAGTTTAAATTTAATTATTATTTATTTAATAACTTGTTTATTATATTTATTATTATTATTAAAATGGATGTAATTATTATTATAGTAATTTATTTTAAGAATAAATCACTCTATGGGGAGGAGTTTAAACTCTTGAATTAGAAAACTAATTTCCATATTATTATTATAATAATTATTATTATAATTATTATTATTATTATTATTATTATAATTGTATTTATTATTATTACTATTACTATTATTTATATCTAGGACGTTGGCTTTAAGGAATATTTTGGGATAATACCATTAATACTTCTTATTATTATTATGTTTATGGTATAATATTATTTTGTACTATTGTTTATTATTGCTAATTAGTATGATTTTATTAATTTATTATGTATTACGTTGTATTTGCGCCATTTTATATTTAAGCTCTATTTTAAGTTTTTTGCATAGTATAGTTCATGTATTTATTAGCATCTGCAGATACAGATTATGTTTTTATTGACTATTTTTTTTATTTATTAATTTTTTTATTTTTAAAAAAAATCTTTATTTTTTATTTATATTTATTTTTTTATTTATTAATTTTTTAAAAAAAATATAAAAAAAGATTTTATTTTAATTGATATTTTATTTTTATTTAAAATTAAGTTATATAAAAATAATATAATTATTATTTTGATATAATTATAATTATTTAAAAAAAAAATATATATTTAAATAATAATCTATAGAAATATATTATTATAATTCCTTATTTTATATTTTTTATTTTAATATAATAAAAATAAATTTATTTTTTATTATATATTAAATTATTTAAAAGAAAAGAAAATTAAAATAATAATGTACTTAATATTATAAGAATTTTTTTTTTTTATTTAAATAATAAAAAATAGTATTAATTTATATCTTTAAAAAATTTATTAATAAAAATATATTATTATTAATGTATATAATTTTTAAAATAATTACTTTTTCTTATAAATTAACTATTAAGTTTAAATTTTATATTATAATATAATCAAATAAACAATCAAAGATTTTTAAAATTATTATTAATAAAAAAAATAACCTGAAACAAAAATAATATATAGTATTAATTTTATAAATGTTTAATAAAAAAAAAAAAAACTATTCATTATTAATATAGAAATTAAAATAATTAAATATATAAATAATTATAATTAATTTTTTCTTATTTATATTTTATTTAAAATAGTTTTTAAATTTTATTTTATTTAAAATAAGAATAATATAATTTTTGTATAATTAATTTAGATATTATTAAAAAACAATAAAAAAATTTAAATTACAGAAAGTTCGCACTAAAAATTATCAAATTTATGAAAAATAAATCAAAATATTAACGCTTAAAATCTTATATTTAAATTTATTTATTATAAAAAATAAAAAAGTATTTTTATTAAAACATAAATAATTAAAGTAATATTATTATTATGAAATTTATCCATAAATTAAAGAATCTAATTTAAATTATTTAATGAAACAAATATATGAAATGAATAAATAAAAAATATAAATATGATACGAATAAAAAAGAATAAAAATGAATAAAAAATTAAATTAATATATAAATTTATGAATACAAATAATTTAATTCTAATATAAAAATAAAACTAAAATTACAAAAAAAAACATTAAAATTATTTTAAAATGAATAATATTATTATTAATATTAATTTTCTCTATAATAAAATACATTGTAATTTAGCATATTCATAATATATTTAAATATCTAAAAATATATAATAAAAATATGTTGTTTTAAAAATAATTTATCCAATCCTCTTTTTCTTTAATTGAGAAAAAAATTCACGAATATTTAAAAATCAAAATAAATTAAAATAGTTAGAAAAAATCTTAATAAAATATACAAATTTAACCTCTATCAATATTATAAAAATAATATATGCAATAAAAAATGAATATTTTTTATCGAATAAAATATAATCATAATAAAAATCTTCCGATTTTCAATTATACCCAAAGTTTCTTTTTAATAAAACTAATTTCCTCTTTAATAATAATCATTTATTATAAAAAATTAATAATATATTTATTTAAAAATAAAAATTAGAATTATTATGAAATTTTTTTTTTATTTTTAAATAAATTTTAACATAAAATAAAGTTTAAATAATCATTTTTATCAATTTAAGTTGAAAATAACATAAAAGAATTAGAAAATAAATAAACTTCTATAATAAATAAAATGAAAAGTAAAAGTTGTGAATAAACAATAATCATTATTTTAGTAAGTAAAAATAAATAAATTATCAAATTAGTTTAAAGTGGATATAAATCTAAAAGTTAATCTTCTAGAATTTAAATAAAAAATTCTTCAAAATAATAATATATAAAAATTAATTATTTTTAGTTTAAAATAAAAAAAGTAAAATATTTCAGATAACACTTTAGAATCAAAAAGAAATAATGATTTGTATATAATTAATGAAAAAATTAGTGTACTATATATATATATAAATTTAAAAAAAAAAATTAATAGCCCAAAGTCATATTTTTTTAATATAATTAAAATTTATAAATTAAATAATAAGAAATGAAGGAAATACATATTTTATTTAGGCTGCCTTTTTAGATAATTCATAAATTTTTAATTTTTTAATTTATAAAGGAGCTAAAATTAGCCAAAAAAATATATTTTATTTAAAATTTATATATTAGATTTTTATAAAAAATAATTTAAAAGATAAAATAAAAAAAAAATATAATATATTTAATTAAATATTAAAAAATTTGTTTGTATTTTTTATTTGTAAAAAAAATTAAATATTTTTGTTTAATTTAATTTGAAAAACTAATATTTAATAAAAATAATTCATATTCCATAAAACTCTTCTAAAAAATAAATAAAATTCTAAGTTTTGAATAAATATTTAATAAATTAATCTTTATATCCTTTTTCAATATCTATTTGTTTGCATATAGCATCATAATCAATATTTTTTACTTTAAATTCATTTAATTTATATATAGGTTATTTAGGTATTAAATTAATAACATTAATATTTAAAAACTCTCTTGTTTAATTAATAATATCGAAAGCAGATTATTCTAAATCATTTTCAAAACTATCAATATGATTCAAATTTTCTTCTCCAAAAAGTTAAACTTTTTAAATAAATTAATTAAAGTTGTCTTCAAGTTCATTAATCATTAATTTATAAAATTCGAGGTTTTTTATTTTCTATAATATTATTATTTAAAATTTAAATAAATAATATTATTAGTATTTACTTTTTGTTCAGATTCTATGATATGCATTTTATCTAAACAAACATATATAAAATGATTATAATTAATTAAAATATTTTCATTTATTAATTAATTCAAAGGTTTATTTATTCCTATTATAGTAGGTACAGGAGAATCTAACATGCTATAAAAGCTTTAAGGTAAATCAAAAATTAACGGATGGGGCCATTTCAAAGGTTTTATTAATGACTAAAATATTAATCTATTATTTTTTTTTTTTGTTTAAAAAAATAAATAAGATAAATAATGTTTTTAAAAAAATAAATATTGCATTGTTTTTGATAATAAAGTTCTATTTTCACAAAAAAATATAATAGAGTTTTCTAATAGTATTGATAAGTAAATGTATAAATATTGTTTTATATCTTTTATTAAATACAATACTTATACTATACCCCATTAAGATTCCATATTTTATATATTTTTTATTGTTGGAATATTTAATTCTATTTATTCTTCTAATAAAAATTTAAATTATATTTATTGCCCATAATTTTAGAAATTTATTTATAATAGTTCATTCAATTTAAATTCCATTTCTTCTTAAATCAACTATAAATTTATTAATTATATATATTTAATAATGTTAAAATAATAATAAAATATTTACATTAAAGTAAATAATACCTTAAAAGAATACATATCAATTTAATCAAATTAAAATTAGTTTTCATTAAATTTATTAAGTTTTTTTAATTTTATAGAATCTTATTATACATATTTATAAAATATTTATAATTTATTTTTAAAATACTAATTATTGATAATAATAATTTAAAAAAAAAATTAATTTAAGGAAATTTCGTAACAAAGCAATATACTACATCCATTTAATAATAATATTCAATTTATCTGGATTTAATTAATTCTAATAAAAAGAAAAAATAATTGTAAATAATTTAATCAAAAAAATATAAAAATATAAATTTATTATAATATATATAAGTATAAAATATAATATATATATATTTATATATTTATTTATTTATTTATTTATTTATTTATTTATATATATATTTTTTTATTCATTATAAAAAATAATTACTTATATTATTTTAAATATTTTAATTTAGAAAATTATTAGTTTTTATACATATACAATATAATAGTTAGTTTGGATTTGCAGCTTAAATTTAATCATAATTATTTATATTAGAATTATTTTTTATAAAAGATTAATCACTTTTAATTGTAAAGACAAAATAATCTTTATTTTTATCAATGTTTTATCCTTAGTAAATTATTCTTCAAAAAAAAAAATATGATAAAATTTATATTTTATTTATTTTATACGCTTCTAAATTACTTAATGACTATGTTTTTCTTTATTTATTTACAGTTATACCATTTGAAAATGCTAATTATAATAATATAGATTATATTATATCATTTTTTTGAGTATTATAACTGTATATCACTTAAGGGTCAACACTTTTAATTTTTATAAAATAATTAATATATCATTATTATTATTTATACTTTATTTATTTATTTTCTATTTATATTTATTAAGCTTATTCTGCATTTCCAGAAAAAATATAAAACTTCTCAAATAAATTAACCTTCGGGTTTTAATATTTTGATAAAATAACACTTTTTATTTATTCCATATTAATATTTTCACTTTTATCTTATAAATAATATTAACATTTGATTTATAAACCATTTAAATTTCCAATATTTTACATTTTTTTTACAGATTTTGCCTTTACTTTATTATATTTTAATATTTTGTTTATTTTTTTTGTTTTACAATTTTATATAGGATCGTTAAATTCACATATATTAGAAAATATTCTATCCTCGTCTTTTATTTGATTTTAAAAATAATAATTATAATAAGAAAAAAAAAACCTTGCTAAACAGAATTATCAGAAGAAGAATTAATACTATTTATTTAAAATTAAATTTTAGAAGAATTAATATCATTAATTTTATATTAAATATCTTAAAATTGAATATCATTTGTATAATGTCGAGTTTTATTTTCATTTAACTGTGATTAACTGTCAATTAAATTTTATAGTTTTTGATTATTACCACAATAGTCTTCATCAGAAATAGATATATGCTTAGTAAGAATTAACTCTTCTTAAATAATATTTGTTATTGAATTTTTATTTTCTTTATAAGGCACTTAATTATTATCTTAATATTCTAATTTTTATAATTTATTATTAGTTTTAAATATTTCACACCCCTTTTTAATTATACAAAACAATATATAGTTAATAAATGAATATAATTAATTATTAAATACAGTTATATATTTCTATTAAATTTTTAAATTATTTTCATTTAAATTATAATTTAATAATTCTTCTTTATTTTCATGCTATTTTATTTACTCAGTAATAATATCAGAATAAATTTTATTTAAAATAACTTTTTTATCTTTATAAGGATTTTATTTATTCAAAGTTTTTAAAAATTAATTTTCCTTTTCTATATTAATTATAAATTACTTCAAAAACATATTTTCCTTTAGAAATAATTAATTTTGCTTTTTATATTTGTTTATTTATTCTATCTAATTATATATTTATTTTTCTTATTATTCAATAATTATAGATTATGAATGGATTTTTTATTTTAATTAATCAGTAAAGATTTTCTATGTGTTCAGTAATTATACTAATCTATTAATTTCTTATTGCTTTATTTCAACTTCATTATACGTTTTTATATTTTACATTTTTTTTGGTGTTTATAATAAATATAAAATATATAAAGATTTAAAATATAATTATTATATTATTTTTAAATATTTTTTATCTATTAGAAAAATAATTGATTCATCAAAAAAGATTTATAATTATTATAATAAAATATAAAATTAAGAAAAATTATATATTTAATAAAATCATTTTTTATTTAATATTAATATTAATTAATAATTTATTAAATTTTTATATTATAAAAATAATAAGATATATGCAATTAATAACATTTATATTTTTTTTTTAATATTCAATTAAAGTATATAGATAAATTAAGTAAAAATTTATAAAAGTATATTATTATTAAGAATAAAAAAATATATATAAAATAAAGAAAAACTATATTGAATAATATAAAAAAAATATTCAATTATTTATTAAATAAAAAATATTTATAATTTTTATAAATTTATATATATTCAACATTCATAAAGAATTTGAAAAAAATAATATATAATATAATAAATTAGATTATAGAAAAAAAAATTAAAAATTAATATAAATAAAAGAGATAGATACAATGTAGAAAATAATATATAAAATATTAAATATTTTTATGATTTTTATTTAATGAATTATAATAAATAAATAAATATTATTAACATTTTAATAGAAATATTTTATGTAATTAAATAAGAAAATATATTTATATAAATAAAAAATAAATATATAAATATATAAATATATAAATATATATCTATTCATATTTATTTATATATTATTTATTATTTTTATTTTTTATTTTTTCTTTTTTTATAATTCTATTATAATTTTATTATTATATCCGCAATAATTATATATTAAAAATATAAAATATAAATTATAATTAATTTAATTTTTATATTAATTATTTATAATTTAAGAAAAATTATTATTATTTATAATTATTTTATATATTCATTTTAAAATTTTTATAATTTTTTATGATATATTCACACTAAAAGTAAATTACGGATTCTAATTATAGTTATGACAATAATTAAATTAATGAATAATTATTATAAAATAAATAAACAAAGATTACTTATTTATATAGTACTTTTATATAATTATTCAAAAAGCAATAAATATAAAAACGAAAAATTTATTTTAATGGAAATTTATATTAAAATGGAAAATAATTCGTTTAAAAAAGCAATTAGAATATTATTTAAGTTTAAAAATACACTTTTCTTAATTTTCTTCCTAAAATTTTATTAAACTAATTTTAGTTTGTTTATAATTATTACATTTTATTTATATCCATTTCTTAATTATTTGAAGATTTAATTATTTCTTAATTATATACATACTTAGTTCCATTTGTTATGGCATTTTTAATAAATATTATATAAGAATGTATTTATAAAAAGAAATAAAAATAAATAAATATTAAAAATAGGTTACGATGAGATATCTAGATTTAATAGAAAAAATAGTAAAATTCTAATAATGAAACTTTTCAGGTATTAGAAGAGAATGGCTAATTTATATAAAAATAATTAAACGAATTATAAATCGGATAAATAATTAAAATTTAATTTTAATAAAGATTACCTTGCGATATAGTACTTTTATACACAAAGTAATTTTTTTATAGAAATAAATTATATTTTTATCTATAAAAAAAAAAGAAACTAAAATTCTTAATGTGTAATTTCTACTTAATTTATTAGTGGATAAACTGATTATATAAATAAAGTTCCAATAACTTATTTTTAACAATAAATTTAAATTAATTAAGATAATTATGATAATTTTAATTTTAATTATTTAGATGCTTTTATTAAAATAAAAAACGAAAATAATGAACTTTTAGACAAATTTGAAGGTAGTTTTAAAATTATATAACATGATGGTGAGATAATAAAATAAAGTTTAAATGCTTAAAATGTTGTTTGGTATAATTCTATTTTACATTCAAACGAAATATTAGGTCTTTTTATAAATATTTATTCATTTTTTTTATAACGATTTTTTTATTTTAAAAAGGGATTATTATAAATGTAGGGATTAATAGAAAAATATTTAAAAACTAGTAATTTTTGAAAAGTAAGTTTAGCAAATTTAACTCTGAAATTAATTATATTTTCTTTTATGTTTTTTTTATATTCTTTTAATTACTATACTTGTAAGTTTAATTTAAGGAAATTTCGATTTTTATGTTTATTCATAATCATTATTTGAATTTGTTAGGTTTTTAACAAATCATTATAGTTTATATTTTTAATAATAATAATTTTAAATAGAACTTTCATTTTACTTAGTTCTATAATCCCTATAAGTTTGAAAATAAATTTAGATATAGCCAAAATAATATATATATTTAAAATAAATTGTTCTAAAGATATTGAAGGAGTTATAACTTAGAATAGCGTATTTTTATAAAAATTTAATAAATAAAATAATATTTTAATTATTTAATAATAAAAAAGTTTATAAATGAAGATTTAGGCAAAATATAATACTTATTATGTGATAAAACAGGGACATTAACTTAAGATGAATTAAAAATAAAATATGTATATGTAGATAATTAAATATATACTGATAATTAAATTACATCATTAAAGCATTCAATCACTTAAAGTATGAATTAAAATAATATATTTTAAATAGAATAGAAAGTATTTTATTAATTATATATAAATAATTTTTCTTTTAAATTATTTTTTCTATATATAAAAAGCCAAGAAATTAATAAAGTAAATCTTTTGACTTAATAAAAGCTTTGGCAATATGTAACAGTGTCATATTAGACTAAGAAAAAAAAGTTTATTAAGGAAATAGTCCAGATGAAAGTATATTATCTTTAAAAAATATATAGATATAAAACTATAAAATATTAATAAATTTTAAAAAGTTTCTTTAGTAGAATTTGCAAATAATTTAGGAATAAGTTTAACTTATAGAAATGCTTAAATTATAAGCATAAGTATTTAGAATGAATAAAATAATATTCAAGAAGATTTTCAAGTTTTACATGTATTAGATTTTACTGAAGAAAACCGAAGAATGGGAATAATAGTTGAAAATTAAAACAAAATAATATTTTATTTAAAAGGAGATGATAATATAATAAAGTAATACATAAATGATAAAGCTTAATCTATTTTATGTGAAAATCAAGCAAATGAACTAACAAATTTAGGTCTTAGAACATTAGCTTTTAGTTAAAGGACATTTGATAAGAATTTTATTATACATTGGATATAATAGTTTTTATTATTTTTAAAATTATATTTATATTTTTAAAATAAAGGTATTAATAAGCTTAATAATTATAATAAAATAGAAATCATGCACTTAAAAAATTAAGAGAATAAATTGAAAAGCAAATGGAATATTTAGGAGTTGTAGGACTAGACGAAAGTTTGTAAGAAAATATAATTTAAACAATAACAAATTTTAAAAATGCAGGAATTAAATTATGGATGTTAACAGGTATTTTTTTTGATTTAAAATAAAATAAAATGAATAAAAAATTAAATAAAAGGCGATAAAATTGAAAATGCTACTTTTGTAGCAACTGCGAGTGGTATAAGAGGTAAGAATTAAATATTTCAAAGAATTCAAAATGTATATGATGATATAGATATAAAAGCTAAACTTTAATATTTTTAGAGTGATAATAATAAATAACAAATATTAGCTATTGATGGATAATCACTTAAAGTTGCTTTAGAAGAATACGAATAGAAATTTGTTGAAATATGTTTGAATGCATAATGTGTTATATTTGCTAAGTATTTTTTTAAAAAAAAATAAAATAAAAAATATCAATATATAAATTACTATATTTTTTTTTAAGATGCTCATCTTTGTTAAAAAAATAAATTATTGATTCTATAAAAAAATACTCAAATGTAAAAATTGCAGCAATAGGAGATGGAGATAATGATATTAAAATGATTTAAAATGCAGATATAGGAATAGGTTTTTATTTTATATATTATTACTTATATTTATTTCATATATTTAAAGGTATTAATAAAGGAAACAAATGCTAAGCTGCTTTAAATGCTGATTTTTAAATAAATAAATTTTCCGATTTAAATTAATTATTATTATGGCATGGAAGATTAATTTATACTAAAAGTGCAATGATTACTTAGTTTATTTTATAACGAGGATTAATTATATCATTTATTTAAATGATTTTTATTTGTATGTTTTAAAATGTTCAAATATCTGCACTTAATGATAAGTTAATTGTTAGTTATGCTACCATTTTTAATATTTTGCCTGTTTTTTCTATTATATTTGATTAAGATGCCAATGTAAATATATTTTAAATTGTATTTTTATATTTATTTTTAACAAAAAGTTACAAACATCAATTGAAAATCCTTAATTTTATAAAGTTTTAGCAAAAAATAAAGAACTTAATTTAAAAGCCTTGCTTTCTTGGATTTGGATAGCTGTATTTTAAGTAAAATATATATTTGCTTATTTCATAAATATTTATTTTAAAAGTCTTCAATATTGATTTTGTTATCTTGTATTTTCTTGAGTTAATAGTACTTTTTATATTTAGAAATAATTGTTTTTGTGATTTTAATTATATTGGAATATCTATTTATTTTTACTCATGTAAAAAAAAAAATATATATAATAAAATAATTAATATTTATTATATTAATTATTAGGTTTATAAAATAAAATGGGAAATTATTTTATTAAACTGTATTTCGATTTTATTCTATATTACAATATTAATTTTTATGTAAGAGTAATTTGATATAAATAGTATTTGGTAATTGAAATTTATAGGATATATAATTGCTATTGTAATATTATGCTGGATTCCTGTTTATGGATTCTAAAAATTAAAAAGAAAAATAGATCCTACTGATCATGAAAAAGTAATGAAAAAAATATAGGAAAAAATAACAAACTAATAAAATTTGGAATAATAAATATTATAAATATGAATTTAATAAAAATAAATATATATATATATATATATGTTATATTTATTAAAAAATAAAAATGTATTAATATATATTTTTAATTTACTTTTTTTTTTTGTATATATAATTCTTTTTTAATTTTTTTTTTTTCTAAATAAAAACTAAAAAAAAAAAAAGCAAAAACATTTAATTCAAACTTATTATTTTTTTTTGTTTTTTTAAAACGATAAATATCCATTATAATTCATAATAATTTTATCGGCATTATTATGAGTCATATAAACTTTGAAAATCCTAAAAACATCAAATATATGACTTTAATCTTTTTTATCATTTTAAATCTAAATATTTTTTTCTTTTTAATCCTCTTAATCATGTAGTTAAAAAAACATTTATTCAATATTTTATTTATTATATTTAGAATCGTATGTTCTATCAATCTTTCTTTTATCAAAAGAGATTATTTCATGCTTATTTCTTTATTATTCCAGTAATTCTATGTGCTTTTTGTTTATAACAATTTCTGCTTATTTTATTGATTTTGTATCATTTAATTAGCTTTTTTTATAAAAAACTTCATTCTTATCATCTTCTTTTAAATTATCTTAATAATCATTAAATTATTCATAACTTTTAATAATATCTAAACTATTCATAGTAGAAGTAAAAGCATTTTTTTCATCTTCTTTTTGATTATCACATTTTATATATTCAGTCATAAATTAATATAAATCATTAAAATATTACTTTTGTTATTGATAATAGAAATTTAATTATTACATTTCTATAAGAGACTTAGATTTTTTCCTATTTTTATTTCTTTAAAATATTTATCGAAATTCTTTTTCTTTATTTAGATAAGTTTTTATTATTTTTTGTAAATTTGGTTTATAAAAAAATAATGGACAATCTTTTATTTAATGATGATCACTTTTACATGATAAGCAATATTCCTTTAATTTAATTTAATTTTTATGTAAAATTAGTCTATCTTTTAAATTATTATATATCTCCTTATCTTCCGAAAATTATTATAATGTTTCTAAAAAGTCATCTAATTAGATATAATGTACAGTACTAACACCTATACTTCTAGCACTAATATATGGATTATAATTTTAAGAAACAAAATCATATAAATTAAATATCTAATCTTTCTTTAAAATCTTAAACGATTTACTTTTATTAATAGAATTATTAATGCTTTATAATTATCTACATAGAGTTCTACTTATCCTTTTAATATTATATATAATCTAGGAATTTGTGCTTCATTTTTTTATATAACTTCATCTGGACCTTTAAGTAATTTATAAATAAATTTATTTATTACTTTTAATTACCGTAACTTATTTCTTACATTTTATCAGATATAGCTTTTTACAACTTTTCACTAAAATTTTTTTAAAAGAAAGGAATTTTTTAGATTGATCTTAAGAATATTTCTTGGGTTATTTCTTTCTTAAGGATTTGACTTAGATTGTTTAAAGAATCGGATGGGATATATTTATGGTTATAACCTTAAGCATTTACATATTCCAGATATTTTCTAGCCATTTATTATAATTAGGGGTTAACTTCCCTATTCATCATATAAGTATTCATATCTATTAATTATAATCTATAATCTTCTTATTTTTCTCTATATTCTCGAAAAACATTTTAAATATTACTTAAAATATAAGCAAATATACCTGATGATATAATAGCAACACAAGAAATAAAAAGCCTTTCTAAATCGTTATTAGGAGTAATATCACCATATCCAACAGTTCCAATAGTAATAGCTGAAAAATAAATAGAGTAAACATATCTAGTATATACAGATGATTCAGTAATTTATTATTTATGTAGCCAAGTATCCAAAGATCCATTCTGAATTTAAATTTAAGCTTAACCATGCCACATACAAGCAAAAACATGACAAAGAAATACAACTTCAATAAGTAGAGTGAAAATACTTATAATAAAACTATATTTACTTGAAAGTTAAAAAGCATCAGTTATTTTTTCTATTATTGAATAATAATTTAAAAATTTTATTATTATAAATGTAATTTTAAATATTTATAGTTAAAATGGAACAAACCATAACATATAATAGGCGATTAAATCTAATATAAATTTCTTTTAGAAATAATGCTTTATTATTTTAGATCTAGTTTTTTCCAATACTCCGTTATAATAATATGCAGTATTTAATGTTAATAAAAAGTTTGATAAAAACACTATTTAACTTGCGAAATCAATATTATTATATCTTTAAATTGAAATATCGAAACTTATTTCTAAAGGTATTTTTACTATATTTATTAATATAAATATCAAATGTATTAAGTCACAAAATATAGAAATATTATTATAAGGTGATATAATTGGAATTGGTTCTATAATAATTTAAAACAATTGCATGTTTTTGCTAATAATCATATTATAATACATAATAAAATGTTTTAACTTTTTTCTTAAGAGAAGATTATATATTTATAACCTTCTTATAATTTTAAAATTGCTTCTATATAAAGGTCTAATTTAACTTTTTAAATTAAATGTTTTAGTATCATAAAGTTATGCACCTATAAAATATATATATATATATATATATATATATATATATTTATAAACCTTAATCGTCTATTGCTTTATATTATGTGTAATTTAAATTATGAGGTTTAAATTTTATAAGTGCTTTTTTTATTCTAAATAAAAATCTATTAGTTAAAATTATTATGTTGAAATAGCCTTTCCTCCATATTATTTTATTGGATATTTTAAGTAACTTTGCAACAATATTCATAGGAAGCGGTTTTATATCATCAGTTTATGTTAGATTTGTTA
>NW_004086451.1:0-2690 GCF_000220395.1 Ichthyophthirius multifiliis
ATAGTTAGGTAGAAATACTATATGATGAAGAAAACGGAAAAGAATAAAATTAAAAATCATAAATATTATTTAAATTTAAAAATATAGAAGAAGTTATAAAAATATAATAGAAAAAATAATAATATATTAGACTAAGTAGCGAGCAATTTTAATTTTTCTAAAGTTTAATTAATATATATACTTAAAGAAACTATTCAAAAATATAAGAAACTGAAAATGAGTAAAAAAATAATGATACTAGTTAATAAAAAGAAGATAATTATTTACTTGATTAAAAAGAAGTAGAATTATAAATATTAGGATTATTGAATAATTATAAATAATTAATAGTTCCTTACTTTAATTAATTATAAGTTGACTAAAGTTATTTAATTTAATTAAAAAAAAAATTCCCTTTCGAATTTATTGAGAAAGCTAATGTATTTGAATATTTAATTTATTAAAATACTTTAGGTTATAATTATTCTCTGAATATTTTGTATTTTGTTATTTTTTCTTCAATATAGTAATAAGATTAATAAATTAAAGATAATATTCTTTAAAATGTTCTATATTAAGCTATTTTTATGATAAAAAATATAATTGATTCAAATGAATTTTATTAAAATAAAAAATATTCATTATTATTAGAAGGAATATATAAATTATTTAAAATAACAATCAAGCATGTAAATATAATAGACACATATATATATATATATATATATATTTATATATTTATATATTTTTTATATATATTATAAAAAAGATAAAAAATAATTAAAAAAATATCGGTTTTTTAATTTTATGTTTATATGAAAAGGCAATAGAATAAGCTTAATTAGTAGAAAATTTAAATCAACTTTATGACTTTTAAATATTGAAAGGATATAATAAAGCATATAATTATATATTAAAAAGTTTATTTGGAAATTAATTTAATAATTCTGATTTATAAACTTTCGCATATGAAAACATATTCCAATTTTTCTCGAAAAATTAAATTTAATAATACTAAAACAAATCTTTTTTTAATTCTGAATAAATTTTCAATTCAATAGAAAAAAAAAGTTAAGAAGAATTATTTAAATTTTAATTTGAATAAGATGAAGAGAAGGAAAATAATAAAGAATTATAAATAGATAAAAAAATTAATAACGAAATAATGAATTAATTATATATTGATGTTATAAAGAATTAGTTCGATCAATAAATAATACATTTTTTTACAGAAGAAAACAATTATGCTTTTTTGGATTGTTATTTTTGTGAATAAAAAATAGAAATACAAATAAATGAGCATTTAACAGACTAAATAAATATGAAAGAATGCTAATATAAACCAATAAATGAAGAGAAAATATAAGAAATAATAAAAACAGGAAATTAAATAAATTTATAAGGAACAAACTTTAACTTTGAATAAAATAAAGGATAAGACATATAAAAAATAATAGAAGAAAATAATCAAGAAAAATTGATATTATAGGCAAAATAATATATATAAAATCATAAATAATATCGATAAGAAAAAAACATAGTATACAGATATGATATAAATTTACTCGAGCTTGCAAAATTAACAGATGATTAAAAAGAAAAATATATTTAAAAAAAAAAGAATAATATGAATTACTTTTGTAAAAAGCAAAAGAGGATAAAATGAAATTATTTTTAAAAAGAGAAAAAATTTAAATACGTTAAGTATTTAATTAAAATATAGAACAAGAAAAATAAGAACTTAAATTATATTTAGAATCTAAATAATTTAAAAATGCAATATAAACTTTAGAAGAAGATGATAGAAGGACTATTTTGATTAGCTAAGATTAAAATTTAAATGAACTTTTAGATGAATATCAATAATAATAGGCTAAAATAATATAAGAATATGCCGAAACTAAATTTAAATAATAAGAAGAGAAATAATGTTCATTCGAATAAATTCTTTAGGAAGTAAATTAATTGCTTAATAAATAAGAATTAAGTAATGATGAATAGTTTAATAAATAAATATTAAATAATGATGAAAAATAATTTAAAGAAAAATTTGAAAAATGCCTATAAATACCTATAATTTCTTAAAAAACGGCTTTAAAATTTGTTTTTTTAAGTTTATTTAATGAAACTTAAGAAGATTATATTTTAAAAATATATGAAAATGCATTTGTAAATCCATTTAATTATTTTAAAATTTTTGGTTTGTATTTATATTTTGTAAAAAAAATTTTCAATAATTAATAATTTAATATTAAATGGATTGATTAATATCTGGTTTCCAAAAAAATTAATTTTTAAAAAGAAAACGTAAAATAAATATATATATAAAATTTATAAAAATTATATATAAAATAAAGTATGATGAATCATATATTTAAACGATTTAAAATATAGTAAATAAAGTCATTAAATATATAAAGTTTTTATTATTTGATAAAAAATATGGCCTATATTTTTTAAATTTCTAAGAATTTATTAATCTCAAAGCATTTGAAAATATAGAAATAATCGAAAATATTAATAAGGATTTTACACCTGAATAAAATGATATAATCTACCAAAATATTGAAGAGAAAAACTTATAATTAACAAAAAAAAAACATTCTAATATTGATTTTAGAATTAATTATGAAATTGTAAATAATGATAATAATTACTAATAATATAAAACTTTCGAAGAAATAGTTATTGATTTGTTAAAATTACTACAA
>NW_004086451.1:2711-34403 GCF_000220395.1 Ichthyophthirius multifiliis
ATCTGCCGAAACTAAATTCAAATAATAAAAAAAGAAAAAAGATTCATTCGAATAAATTTTTTAGGAAGTAAATTAATTGTTTAATAAATAAGAATATAAATAATGATGAAAAATAATTTAAAGAAAAATTTGAAAATGCCTATAAATACCTATAATTTCTTAAAAAACGGCTTTAAAATTTGTTTTTTTAAGTTTATTTAATGAAACTTAAGAAGATTATATTTTAAAAATATATGAAAATGCATTTGTAAATCCATTTAATTATTTTAAAATTTTTGGTTTGTATTTATATTTTGTAAAAAAAATTTTCAATAATTAATAATTTAATATTAAATGGATTGATTAATATCTGGTTTCCAAAAAAATTAATTTTTAAAAAGAAAACGTAAAATAAATATATATATAAAATTTATAAAAATTATATATAAAATAAAGTATGATGAATCATATATTTAAACGATTTAAAATATAGTAAATAAAGTCATTAAATATATAAAGTTTTTATTATTTGATAAAAAATATGGCCTATATTTTTTAAATTTCTAAGAATTTATTAATCTCAAAGCATTTGAAAATATAGAAATAATCGAAAATATTAATAAGGATTTTACACCTGAATAAAATGATATAATCTACCAAAATATTGAAGAGAAAAACTTATAATTAACAAAAAAAAAACATTCTAATATTGATTTTAGAATTAATTATGAAATTGTAAATAATGATAATAATTACTAATAATATAAAACTTTCGAAGAAATAGTTATTGATTTGTTAAAAATTACTACAAATAAATAAAATTTAGGTAAATTTGATAAGGATGTTACATTTGAAGATATTGGTTTTAAAAATGTTGATTTTAATGATGATACTTATTAAAATATTTTCGATAATATTCAAGAATTTTATTGTTTATATAGAAAAACTGTTTAAGTTATAAATATAAATACAAATAATTAAAATTTAAAAAATTAAATCATTCAATAAAACGGCTCTAAAAATTTTAGTATTTTAGATTTTTATAATTCTAAAATATATAAGGTTAATGGAAAAATAGCTAATAACGATATATATTAATTAATAATTAATTATTTTATAATGAATGGTAAAAAAATTATAGATTCTTCATTTACATTAGAGATTTTTGACTATGATATATTAGATAATAAGACGTTCATATTTATTTGTGGGTATATGTTTGAAAAATATGGCTAACAAATGAAAAGAGTAGGAGAGAAATTTTTGAACAGAATAATAGAAGTTAAAAATCAACTAAAAGAAAAATATAAAGTCGAGAATTTCTATGAAGATATATTTAATGAAGAAAATACAAATGTTACATATAAAGCATAATAATAATTTTAAAGTACTGTCAGTAATTTTGATAATTTTTATAGTTATTATATGTAATCATATTATACAAATCTCAAGTATTTGATAAAATAAATACATAAAATTTTAACTTTCAAAATGAAGTTTTATTATAATGAATATGAAAATCTCAAAAATAATAAAGATGAATAAATAGCTTAAGATTGGTACAAATAGAAATTTCTTTAGGAAGAAAATGCTATTTTTGACAACATTAAACATCTGTTAATAGATTAATGTAAGAATTTAAAAGAATTCTATTAAATATTATGTGAAACCATAAACTAATGTTTATTACTTGAAAAAGTATCCGATGATGACTATAACTTTATTTATTATGGTTTTCATACTTTTTAAAATCCATTTAAATCTTTGGTAAAAATATATTAAACATTCTTTGAATAAAAATAAAATAATAATTATTAAGAAAATAATGAATAATAATATTAAAAATTAAATGAAATGACAGTTTTGAATAAAATATTTACTTATGCTTCAAATGAAGAATAAGAACAACATAACTTTAATATAGAAGTTAATTAATAATTATCTTTAAATATAGTAAAGTAATAACAATTTTAAATTCATGATATATATGAACTTATAAAAAACAAATTCCTTAATTTAGTTTTAAAAATTATCAAAAGTAATAAAGTTTGGATTAAATTTATAGAAGATTTACACTCAAAAAAATTAACTTTTAATTAAAAATTAAAAATTATTTAGTATTTTTTTTTTTTTTTATTAAAAAAAAAAAAAAATTAAAATAAATAGATTGAGAATTTAACATTATTAAAAATAATAATAACATTCATATGCTCCTATTTAATTATATATTGATAGAGACTAAATTTGGTATTCCGCCTATAAAACATTAATTAAATAAAACGGAATAATATTAGTTAAAATAAATTCGATATTTACTTTAATAACGAAATTGGAGTAGATGCTGGTGGTCTATCAAGAGAGTTCTATGCATTAGTATTTAAAGATTTATTAGATCCCGAAAAAGGGTTTTTCTAGCTTTCTTCGAACGGAATCACAATGTAACCTTCTCCAAACTCAATAATAATAGTAGATCATTTATTACACTTTTAGATGGCAGGAAGATTAGTAGCAAAGACATTTATTGATGGGTTTACTTGCGAAGTTGATTTTACCAAATCCTTTTTGAAGCAAATTCTTGGATAACCTCTTTATATTAATGATTTGGAAGATATTGACCCTTAAATGGCTAAAGGGTTAATGGATATTCTCTAAAATAGTGTAGAAGGACTAGATTTAGATTTTACATATACTATTAATTAATTTGGAGAATAGAAAGTTATCGAGTTAATTCCTAACGGAAGTAATATTGAAGTTACGGAGGAAAACAAAAAAAATTATGTGAAAGAATTAGCATACTTTAGGATGGTTAAATAAATTGAAACTTAAGTTTAAGCATTTAAAAAAGGCTTTTATGAAGTTATTCCCTTAGAATATATAAAAATAGTTTCTGTAAGAGAATTAGGTCATAGATTATCAGGAAATCATATTATTGATAGTATTTTTTTTTTTAATTTAAATTTATATAAATAAATTAAAAAAAAGTTAATGATATGAAACAAAATTTGATTTTCAAAAGACGGATATAATTAAGATTCAGATTAAATTAAATGGTTATTTGAAATTTTAGAGGAATACGATTAAGAACAAAGGGCAGGATTTTTATTCTTTACTACTGGATCATTTAAAGTTCCTTTTGGTGGCTTTTAGAACTTCAATATTACTATTATTAAAAGTAATAGTGATGAGTTATCTTTACCTGTTTCTCATACTTGCTTCTAAGAATTAGGTATTTAAAAATTACATGTATTTTTTATGATTTTTTATTTTAGAGATACCTTTGTATCCAACTAAAGAGATAATGAAAGAAAAACTTGATTTTTCTTTTAGTAAAGGATAAATAGGATTTCATATAAAATGAAATTATATTCTTTATATTTTGATAATTTTTTTATATTATTTAAATTTATATTTTTTTTTTTTCGAATAAATATAAGATAATTTATAAAAAAAATATTTTGTTATTGTCAAAAAATATTATTTTTATTATAATTAAGTTATTTTTGATAATATGGCGATTTTTGAAAAGGATGCTTTTTTTACATGCATAAATTTTAGAAAATAATAACAAAAATATAATCAAATTATTTTTGTAAAAAAATATATAATAAACAAACCAAATTTCTCTAATTATTTGTTTTATTTATATAAATCAATATTTTATTAAAGATTGATAAAATTTTAAATTTATAAACAAAAATTAAATATAAAATGCATATACAATGAATGAAACTAAATACAAAACTATTAGTTAATATAAAAAAAAAATACATTATATAAATAATGTCCAAAAAAAAAAATTAATAAAGAAAAAAAATATAATAAAAAATTAATTTTCTTATTAATATTATAATTTAAAATTAAATAAAATAAAAAGATATAGATTTTATTCTTTTTCTTAATTAAAATACCAAAATTAAAATATTAATTAAATTAGATTTACGCACGAAATCTTCGCGAAACATCTATAGAAATTTGTTTTGAATAAAAAAAAACTTAGATATTAAAAAAAATACATAATATTTCGAATGAAAAGATAAATAATATTATTAAATAAAAATATAAAAATATTTTTAAGAAATATAATAAATATATATATAAAAAAAAGATATTATTGGATAAATAAATAAAATTGATTTATTAATTTTAATTATGTAATATTAATAAAAAAAATACTTATAAAAATATTAAATATATAAAGATAATATTATTTAATTTAAATATTAAATAACTAATTTATTAATTATTCTATATATTTTAATAAATTAATATTTATTAATATTTTATTTTTACTTAATTTATTTTTGTTGAATATATTAAATATTATTTATAGGAAAAAATTTAATTATTTTATAAAAATTATATATTTTTTTTTTTATATTTTCTTTAACCTTATAAAAAACGCAAGATTTTAATGATTTTATAAATATAAAATATTATATTAGATATACGAATACTTTTATTAATAATTCTTAAATAAATAAAAAAAAAAAATTGTAAACTTTTATTATTCATAAAAGAATATAAAATAAAAATAATAAAATTATTATAATTACTCTTTTATTAAATTAAACTAATTAATAGAGGATTAGATAAAAGAAAAGAAAAGAAAAAATATAAAATAAATATAATTAATTAATTATTTAAGAATGTTTAAATTTTAAAAAAATTTGTATAAAATTATGTTATTAAGGAAAAAATAACGATTTTAATATATAAACTATTTGTTAAGGTATAAATAAAAATTAGAAAATAATAGTCAAATAAAAAAAAAAAATTAATAAGAAAAAGTTTTTATTAAAATAAATGTAATTAAAAGAAAACTATGACCTATATAAGAAGAATAATTTGAGACTTTATATTAATTAAATATTCAGAAATATAAATAATTCTTTAAAAATTATTAAAAAAGCTTAAAGTTTCCCAAATTATAACCTCTGAACATAATATTTAATTTAAAGTATGAATATGAAGTGTTTAATATTTTCAAAAATGATAAAAAACTAAGATTTTCTAGAAATCCAAAATTATATTAAATAATTTATAAAAAAATTAAGTAATTTTTTTAATAAAATTATATATTTTTATTTTTTATGTTTTAATTAATATTTATAAAATTTTTTTTAGAATTTTTATTTTTTTAGATAATAATTGTTCCGTTTTTTTTTTTTTATTTTTTTCCATATAAAATAAGTAAACCAGAAATTAAGAAAAAAAGAAAAAAAAGAAAAAAAAAAATAGAAATTCTTAAATTTACATTATGTGTGTTATTTTTTTTTAAAAAAAAAGAAGATTTTATTAATAAAAAATAAAAAAATAAAAAAAATGGAATAAACATTTCTAAAATAACAACAAAATATTGAAACTAAAAAAAAAGAATAGCCTATTCCTATTTTTTTTATAAGGAACAATTTCTTTATTAGGATATAATGCCATTCTTGGTTCTTTAGACTATTTTTAGTAAAAATTCGAATAATTTAACATATATTTTTATCTTCCTTTACCTCCTATGATATCATTTAATATAATTTCAATTTTAATGCCTAAAATTGTCCAATTAATATCCTATTAGATTCGGATAATTGCTAGTATATTTTTTATGATTTTAATATTGATTTTTTTTCCTATTACAGCTAATTATATGTCTAACAGTGGATAAGGGTTTGCTTTAATTATGTTTTTGTCATTTACTTGGGGAATTTTCGGGCAATTATTTAATAGTTCGTGTGTAGGTTTAGCATGTTAGATGGGAGATAAATACATTATTTATTATAATACGGGAAGTTCTTTTAGTGGAATAATGATTACTGTGACTAGGATTATTAGTGTACTTTCTTATTAGTAAAATAATAATATTTCAACACTATAATATTTCATAACGGCTTGCTTTGTTAATATATTAGGGGTAATAATGCATTATTATTTTATGAAAAATGATGTATATAATTAATATAAACAGAAAATGATTTTAATATAAGAAATTAATAATAATAATAAAAGTGAATAAAATGTATTTAAGATTTATTTATAGACTTTAATAGAAATAATACCATTTGTAATGCTAATGTTTATTTCTAATGTTTAAGCTAATATAGTATATCCAGGTATGGTACTTTCTAGTGGTTTATAAAATAGGACATAAACCTGGAGTAGTCTATGGATCGTTTTTATGCACAATTTTAGTAATGTTTTAGGTAAATTAAGCTCAGTTTGGAGAAAAATATATAATACAAAAATCATTTTATTTATTATATTAGGTAGATGTTTTTAATGTGTGATTTTTGTGTATAATTATTTAAAATAAGACAAAAGTATTTTTTAATAGAATTGGATTATCTGTATTAATATTATTGTATTTTCATTTTTGTGTGGATTAACTGATAGTGCGCTTTTTGTTATTTCAAGTGAGTAGAATTTTGAAAATGTAAAAAAATAATAAGCAGGGTTTTTATTGGCCTTCTCGTTAACAATAGGTATTATGGTTGGAGTCTTTTTAGCTTTACCGTTTACACAAATATGAATTTTATTAAAAGCTAATAATCAATAAATACATAAATAAAAATAATTAAAAAAAGTTTGTATTATTTTTCATCTTTATGTATTATATATATATTAAAAATAAATTATATGATTATTATATTTGAATGTAAATTTATAAAATATAAATAAATATATATATATATATATATAAATATATATATATATATTTATTTATATAAATATATATTTATTTATATATATATATGTTTATTTATTTATTTGAATATTTTTTTTATCATATTCTTAATGGCATACAGAAATTATAAAATACTCCATTTTAAAAAAGCTCCTTTCCTTACCAAAAAACACCTCCTTTTTCTGTGCATTTTGATATATTATCTTATCCAGTATAATGAGGATCTAATATTAAAAATTTAACATTTTCTTCTTATTTATTTTATTCTTTCTCTATATCAATTCCTAATAATGTAGAAGCTTTTACACCACCTCCAAACATTATAGGAGTTCCTTCTTATAAAAAGTGATTTCTAAACTCATGTACATAATCTAAGATTTAACTACCGTCTCTTACATGTACTATTTTGCACTCACATTATATTAATTTTTATAATACATAAGACACTTCAAATGCTCCTATCCATTCTTGACTACCCACAAAAGGTTGACTTTTATCACCTATATCTACTAGAATTTGTTATATTTAACGAATTTACGGCATAACGAATTCCTCTCTGAGCTTATTTTCTTTAAAAAAACTTAATATTGTCTATAAAGAACGATATGCGCAACCCCAGCCTTCGTCGTTTATATTATCTTGGAGATAATGGTAGTAAAGATAAGGTCCATATACTGTATATCTACGTGAATTATCTTTTTTTTTTAGAGGTAAATATGTGTGAATGTTTCTAATTCTATTTTCGGAAAAAGTACATTAATTTATATTTAGATATTTTTATGGAGAGATAAAACTAATTTTTTTTTCATTTGTAAAAAATCGTGTACTTTTTTAGTTTAAATTTGACAAAATTAATAAAGGTTAATCATATATAGGGAATATATTTGGGTAAAATTGATTATTTTTTATTAGTATTTTTTGAAATTTTTAAAAGTGCCTTTCGGCTTCTATATTGTGCTAAGAATCGAGTTTAATATACGATAAAAAATCAAGTTATTTTTGTGGGTTTTATATATTATTTATTGTAAAGGAAATTGGCTCGTTTATGTTTTCGGGTTTTTATTTTGTAGTGTAAAAAATTTACAGTTTTAATTCGGGATTTTTAAATAAAGAACTTGTTTTGGATATTTTATCAAGTTATTTTTTTATTTATTCTTTTAGATTTTGGATTACTTTTTAAAGGCTTTCTGAAGGAAGTTTAATATCTTAGATTTTGTAGTATTTTAGTGATTTTTCGAAGTTTTATGATGTATTAAGGTCTCCAGAGGTAGATGTAAGGATGTAGTATTGCTTTAAAATGTCGTTTGTGGCTGCAGGCTTTAATATGGAGATTTTTGAGCCTGTTAAAGAATCTTCTATGGATAAATTGGACCTGTTTAAAGTCAAAAATACTAGTTCTTCGGTAAAAAATTCGGTTTAAGAGGATAATATAGCCGATACTTTTTGACAAAAATCACTGGGGAGAGCTTTATAGGAGATTAGACCATTTATTTTAACATTAAGGGGTAAATATGTGTCTAAATATGCTATTTCTTCTTGTATTTTTTCTTAAAATTTATCTATATTTTGATCAATGAAAACCTAATAGAGAGTTTCGGAAAGATTAAGTGCTTATAATATGTGAAATGGATGTCCATTTAAACATAATGTCCATGCAAAAAGAGAATTTTAAGGAATAAATTCAGATTCTAATTCAGAAAGTTTTTAATTTAAACTATAAAAAATTAAATATTCTTTCATTTATTTTTATATTTTTTTAGTTTAAAAAAAAAAAAAAATTAGAAAAAGATATTTTTTTACATATAGGCATATATATATACAAAAAAAAAAAATATGATAAAATGTAAGTATTATTTTTAAGTAAATTAATAAAAAAAAAGTATTTATTTATTATTTATATAAAACTTTATTTTTATTTTTCAAAAAAAAAAAAAAAAAAAATTCGCTCAAATTAATAATAAAGAAATAAACAAGAAAAGTGAAAAAAGCATAAAAATAGAACTATCATTATCATTATCAATTAAAATATTCTAATTGTTTAATCCGACATTTTTTTTTGTTAAATTAATAGGATCTATATAGTTTTAAAAGAAAATGTGTGAACTTTAATTAATACTTATACTTATTAAAAAAAATATATATTTATAAATTATTGATTATAAAGAATAATACGTTTTATTATCAACTGTCAAAATTTACATTGAAACTAAATATTGAGGTATATTAAAAATAGTAGATGAAATCTAAAAATCTTAACTTTCCTAATTATTACTAAAAAGATAAAATTATAGTAATATATAATTGATTTTAAAATATTTAAAATACTTATTAGGAATAAATCTTATGTTTATCTTATTACTTAGGTTTATTTTATATCAAATAAAGTAGGTTAAACATATCTAATATAAATTTAAAATATAAATATATATAAAAATATATATATATAAATATATATATATTTATATAATTTATATATATTTATTTATTAAATATTATACTTTTTTTATATTTTTATTATTATTTTTTTTAAATTTTATTTTTATAATAAAATATTTATAAATAAAAATAATTTTTAAATAAAAAAATATTATTGTTATTTTTTAATATTATAGATTTAATTTTTTATTTATATATAAAATATTTATTTTTTTATTTACCCGTATGGAATAGTTTTTAAATTTGGCAAAGTATATTAAACTGTTTAATAAAAAGAATTTTGTGCAGTTGCTGTTTTAGTTGAATATATAGGTTAAGGTACCTATAATTGTTCTCTATATTAATTTTTAATAATTTTTTTTTTTTTGTATTTTACACATCATCTAAAGTTTCAATTCCTTCAACATCATTAAAAGTTGTTATAATAGATGTTTAATGACTTGCATTTTATTCAATTTATGTAATAAATGTAGAATTAACTGATTTTAAAGTGCCTCCGTTAATAAATTCATTTGGACTTATGAAATTTCTTTTTGTAGGATTTACTTTTTAAGGATTATTTATTGGTTATCTAAAAATATTAATTTAATAAATTAATAAAAATAAAATTTGTAAACGTATTTTCAGCAAAAGAAGATTTATGACTTTTTATATATATATATAAAAAATATATATAAAATATTAATTATATTATATTTATATTATATTATATATATATATATATATATATATATATATATATTTATATATTTATTTACAATGGACTTTTATATATTGTTTCAGTATCAGTTATTCCTTTTAAATCCTAATTTTATTATTTTCTTATAAATAATTTTAATTTTAATTTTTACCTTTAATTCTCCGCATAAAGCAGGATATATTTTACTACATGTTAATCCTGTAGGACATTTAGAACATGGTTCTCCTATTATGTAGACTTATCCATTATTTTAATTTACAAAACTTTCACTATCAGGTTTATTATTTTATTATAATTAACAATTCTATATATTTTATCTATGTTTTTTTTTTTTTTTTTTTTTTACCATTTAAGTCTTTACTCTTTAATCATCATTATCTAAATATGTAGTTGCTCCACATCCTATTTAATTCACAGAACCCCAAATCATGGCTGTGTATTAGTTTATATTATCCGATCCTATAAAACTAGCAATTATTCTAGGAGTAAAACTGTTTACTTGATTATACCAATTCATTAAAGGATCCAATGGGTCAAAATTGGTTCCAAATTTAACATCTAAATTTTCAATAGTACCCTCTACAGTTGCACTTTTATCTCCTTTACATGAGTCTGATTAAGCTTATGCTGCAGTGGATAAGGAAGAACTCCAATTTACTACTTACATATTGGATGCTTTTGGTTAGGAACTATTTTAGCCGCTTGCTATATATTATCTATATTCGTTTATTCTATGAAGTATTGCTAATTTCATTTCGTCAGATAAATTTTATACACCAACACCTGGTGGGGTTATATTACAGTTCTAAGTGCTTTATTTTAATATAATAAATGTTAAAAATAGTAGTATTTATATGTTTTTCATGTTTTTTCTTGTTTTTTCTTGTTTTTTCTTGTTTTTTTTTTTTAAAATATTTTTCTTTTACTTTATTTTTATAATATTATTTTTTATTTTATTTTTTTTTTAAAAAAAAATATTATAAAAAAGCCTTTTTTTTAAAAAAAAAATTTTGCTATTTTTTCCCTTTTATTTAAGACGTTAATTTATGTATTTTTTTTTTTTTAAAAAAAAAAAAAAACAAAAAAAATATTATGTATCTTTTATTATGTTTTAATATTTTTATTTTTTTTTTAAAAAAAAAAAACTCTACAAAAATAAAAAAAAAATTAAAATTAAAATTTTATGAAATATCAAACAACTAAAATTTTTTTCACTTATTTTTATGATAATAAAATTTTTTTGGTTATTATTTCTTTCCTTCATCATTTTTCTCATTATTTTATTTCTTTTTTTACTTTTCTCTCCAGGTTGGTCTTTTTCTTGTCAAAAAAGGATCATTTCCATCACTTGTTAGTTATTAAGCTTCGAATGATTCCCAAAGTTTATCATATTATTCTTAATATTTTTCTGATAACTCTTAGCTTTCTATAATAGTTAAATTTTCTTAATTCTAATCAACAGCCTAACTAGTCCAATTAAATGATCCATTCATTAAAATGCATTTATCGATAATACAAAATTTATGGTGCATATGAGCAACCTTATTTTAATCTGTTCTACAAGGAATACCTGCATTAGATAAATCCTAAATGTCAGATCCATAAGATTTTAATTATTCATCATCTGAAATAATTCTTTTTTAATATAAAATATATTGCTTATGGTTAAATTTCCGTTTTTTTTTTTTTTTTTTTTTAAAAAAAAATTATTAATATTTTTTTTTTAAAAAAAAAAAAAATTTAAAAAAAAACTGCAAAAAATATTAAATTATTTATTTAATAAACCTAATTTTAATTCCTTTTTTATGAAGATCGTAAATTGTCCATGCTAAATAATCATTAGATAATATAAATACACATATATCTATTGATTGTGTGGCTAAATTTAAATAACTTATATAAAATAACGTATTTAATAATTTTTTATTGTCTTAGTTTTATTTACTATTGTACTTTTGATTCATCTTCATTAGGGAAAAATAATGCGTCAATATATAGAGGCTTTTTTTGTGTACAAACATCTAAAACTTATAATAAAGCAGATTTTACTCTATTATTATAAAAAATTATAAAACAATTGATGTTAATACAATTCAACTTAATCATCATGAGAACCATTTTTTAATATATCTAATAAATTTACTATACTATCATGGTTTATATGACTTTATTCTTTTAAAAGGACTTTATATATTATATAATTTTTATAAATAAGATAAATATTTATATTTATATAAATATATAAATATATTTATATTTATATACATATATATATATATATATTTATATAATTATTTATTTTAATATATTATTGTATACTAATTTTATATATATTTTTTATTACTTTATTGGAAATTATCTGAGCATATTTTATTATTATCATTTGTTTAAAATGCTTCTTGGAAAGCTTTTTTTACAATATTTTCATCTTGATTGTACATTTTTTTATTAAATCTATAGTTATTTTATTTTAAATTAATTTTTATTTAATTAATGCAATTAATATACAAATTAATTATTTTTTTTTTAATAATATAAATCAATATATTTTTTTTTTATTATATATTAAAAATTATTGAAATTAATAAAAAATTGATTTTATTAATATTTTTATTATTAATATATTTATAATGTTTTTATTTTTATTATTACTATATATTTTTTATTTAACTAATATATATTATTTTATTATATATATTAACTTTAATAAAAAAAAAAAAAATCAAAATTTATAATTTTATATAATATTTATTTTAATTTATAATATATATTTAGTGTTAAATATTTTTTTTATTTTTTATTATTAAATACTTATAAATTTTATTTGCTTATATTTAATTTTTTTTATATTAATCTATTATTTTTTACTTACAAATATTAATTAAATATTATAAAAATATTAAAGCAATTTTTATATATTAATTTTTAATTTAATAATTAAAACTTTATTAATAATATAACCAAATAGAATTCATTATCTATAAAATTATATTATATCCAAAAAATTGAAATAGAAAAATTAATTTCAATATAAATAATAAAAATATCTAAATACAAATATGCCTGTCATCTCTTATTATTATTAATTTTAATAATTAATTCAATAATCACTACTGATAAATGTTAAAATTAATACTTATATTATTTTAATTACGCATATATATAAATATATTGAAGTATATTTATCATATTAAAATTTTTTCTAATATCTTAACATATAAATCAAGCTATATAAAGAATGTTTATTATTCTTTATATTAGTCTATAAAATTGTTTTCTTAGATTAAGGAAATAAGGGTATTATTTAATATGTTTTTTTGGTTGTTAATTGAGGTCTCCAAAAAAACTTAATTAAGAAAAATCTTAACAAGATAAAAATCGTAGATTAAAAGTTCAAATATAAATAAAAGAAGATATAAATTCTAATGATATTGATTATTTAGTTTAATATTAGAAGACTGAATTATAAAAATGTGTAAATTATTGTATATAGAATAATAATGTTTATAAATAACAACATAAAACTTTAATATAAAATATTAATATGTAGGAATTACAGTATCATTTATAAAGAAATAATAGAAATATTTCGAATTTAAGTTAATAGGAAGCAATAATATATATTAATTTGTATATATACACTATTTTTTAATATAAAATTAATTAATTATATACTAAATAATTAAATAATATTTCAAACAAAAATAAAAGATCTTTATAATAATATATCTTTATTTATAATTATGAAATTTAAATAAAAAATTATATGATATATTTTATAAATTTAGATCTATATATAATTTTTATATACATCAATATAGCTTTTTAGAAAATCAATATATGGTTTAACTAAAGCATTTATAATATAAATGTTTATAAAGACTATAAAATTTAATCTATATATGATAATTAAAAATATATATATATATATAAATATATATATTTATATATAAATATATATATATATTTATATATTTAAATATATAATTTATTCTTTTAATATCTTTTAAATATTATTTTTAATTTATATATGTATTATATATTTAATTTTTTAATGTTTATTTATAAAAATCAATTAATAATACTTGTATGTATATAATAAGAAGAAAACTTATATTTAAGGATATTTTTGGAATTCTTAAAAAAGATTTAATTTCTCTTTATAAGTTATATATCAAAAATTTCTTAATGAAAATAAAAATACTTTTAAAAAATTATCTAGTGGGTAAAAAATAATAAAAAAGATATAAGTAATATATTTTACATATATATATAAAATAATATATATTATTAATATATGTATTTTTTAATTATTAATTTATATATAGATGTCTATTTTTTCAAATAAACTATTTTCTGTAGTATTCATTATAATCCAATCTAAGAATTAATTAATAAATAAAACTTGAATTCGTAGTTTTTGTTAAATGAATAAGTTAATTTAATAAAATTTTTATTTATTCGTTCAATTCGTTTCTTATATTATCAAATTAATCGTATAAAATCTCTATACTAGTTCCAATTTCAATTCTTAAAATATATTTAATTAAAAGATATAATATAAAATATATATAAATAAATAAATATATAAAGTAATATAAATATATATATAATTATATATATATATATAAATTTATTTATTTAAATTTTTTTTATACTTTGCTATAGTATAATTAAATTTCCTACATATATTAATTATATCAAAAATTGTTTTTATAGTAGAAGGTTCAGTTAAAAATACTTAACATTAAATTGAATTTAAATATAACTCTATTAATTTTCTTAATTCTTCGAAATCTTATATTTCTTTTACTTTTTCTTATAACTTGATTAAAATATATATATATATATATATATATATTTATATTCATATATATAAATATATAAATATTTTTATATATTTTTATTTATTTATTTAAATATATGTGTATATATTTATTTTTTTATAATAAAATAATATAAAATAAAATAAAAATTTATAACCTTATTCCATTAGTTTTCAATAACATCATTGTGAAAATAAACCCAAATACTTTAAATAACAATACTTAATTATTTTTTGAGTTTAAATACATTATTTAAATTACAATCAAGTGCCTATTTTCTATAGTTTTTTACTAAATAAAGCCAAGTCCTATATAATTCTAATTATACTTAATTTATAGGAAATAAATATCGAAATAAAAGTTTATATTTTTCGATTATATGAGAAGAAATCATTAAATTTAGGGGCCATTTTGCTTAAAACTCAATCATAAGTCCATTCCAACAATCTTCATTATTAAAAACATTAGAATTTATCATTTAAAAACTATATATATCAATTGCACAATTGCCATTAATTGAATCCTATAAAAAACCTATATATGATCTGCCCATATCTAAATTAATTATTTATTTAAATGCCATATCATATTAAAAAGCTTGTTTATCTTCAAATATTAAAATCAGCTTTTTAGAGTCATATTGTATTTTTATATAATGAATTTGCTCTTCAGTAAAATCTATTAATTCATTTAAATTATGATTAAAAAGTAGATTTTCTTTATGGTTTCCTTACTTTTTTTAAATAAGTTATATATAAGAAAGGATTTTTTTTTGCTGTTTTTAATATGTTCCGAATTTTATCGCAAAATAGCTTTATTAATTAGAATTAAATAAATAAGATAATATATATATATATATGTATATATAAATTAGAATATTTATTTTTATATATATATATATATCATTTTTTTTATATATTTATATATATTTATTTTTATATATATATATATATATCATTTTTTAAATTTTATTTACTCATTTATTTCATCTAATGATAATGGAGCATTTTTTTTATAACTTGTTATTTCTTTTTAATTTTAAAATACTAAAACAAGATTATTTTAAATCATTTCTTCACTATTTTTTAGTATTGTTGGCGAGTCTTCATTTATCATTTATTACCGTTATTTTTATCTTTTTTTATTTTTCAGATAATAAAAATTTATTATATTAATTATATTTATACATTAAAAAATTTCTTTCTTTTTTGAATCGAAATCTAAAATTTAACTTAAATCCATTTTCAATATTTTATTTAAAATTATACCATAATGAACCTGATTATTTCCCATTTTTCATTGGCTAAAATCTTAAATATTTATTTGCGTTTTAAGATACATTACCAACAATTGTTAATTCATTAATAGAGGAAAAATCTTTAAAATCAAATCCATTATTTTTTATTTTAAAACGAAAATCTTTCATATTACTTATTGATTCTTCGTCGTTTTTTAATTTCATTATTGTTTTTGTTACTATTATATCATTTAGAATATTTTCGGTTTCTGCTTTTGGAGGTAGTTACATTAGAGTCCTTGTTTCTTCAAAAAAAGCTTTGAAAAATTCTCCGTTTTTCAAAAAAAAATATTAGTCAAGTACTCCTAAATATTTCATTAAATTTTCTTTTTTTAAGACTAAATCTAGAAGCTATTTAGCTATTTCATGCCTTAATTATTCAATATTATTTTAAAATCTATTATTTTTAAAATAAATATATATATATATATATATATATATATATATATATATTTATATATTTATATATATATATTCATATATTTTTACTTAAAACTATCAAATTTAGATAATTCTTATACTAATTAAAGCATATTATTTAATGGTAAAAAAGACTATTAATATTAAACTTAGGTATTTCTTAAAATTCTAATTCCTTTTCCTATAAAAAGTATTTTTTCTGCTTATTTATGGGAAATAAGAATTTAAGGTAACATAGGATATCTAAGAGAAAAAACATTATCCCAATCATTTTCTAGAACTTCGTTTTAAAATGTTTAGTATTTAATTTATTTTTAAACTTCTTCTATTCTATATATGAAAAATTCATTGTAAAAATCTTATAAGTTTCCATATAAAAGCCAAGAACTAAGCTATTAATATAAACATATTATATATATATATATTTATACATATATATATATATATATATTTTTTTTAATATAGTACTTATTAAAATAAGACTTAATAACATTAATTCATTAAAATTTAATAAACGTCCCTTAAATACGTGTTTCCTGATTATCCTTTATTATATATAAATTCTAAAAGTTGTCCACCTTTTAAATTTCCTTCCAATATTTCAATTATTGTATTATGTAAACTTGGAAGAATATCAAAATAAGAAGTAAGGTGAATTTTTAATGATGATATTGTATATGCTCTTTATGTTAAATATTGTTTTTCTATTTATACTATTTCTTCCCTATAATTATCTAATGTTTCTTCTAAACCTAAACAAAAACCCTTTATAATTAATTTTTATTTATAGATACATTTATATAGACATATGATTTTTTTGTTTTTTATTTATTACTTTTATATATGCACTATTACCTATAATTATATTTTCTGCTATTGGACATTCGTCTAAATCTTATATTTTATATATTTCTTCTTGTTTAAATTATATTTTGGAAAAACTTTCGTAATTTTCATCTAAAAACTATTCTAAGTATTTATAATAATAACCTAAACATACAAGAGAATTAACAGCTTGGATTTCCGAATTATTTAAAAAATGTATTCTTGGGTCTAAAATAAATGAATTATTTTCCTCAATTATTATATTTCCTGTTTTTCCAAGCAGGGCAAATAATATTTCGTGAAGCATTTTTTTATTAATTTTATATATATATATATATTTTTTTTTTTTTTAAAAAAAATACAATTTTTTTTTTTTTTTTTTTTTTTTTTTCTTAATTAAAATTTAAAAAATTTCAAATTTTACAAAAAAATATTTTAAAATATAAAAATTTAAAATATTTAAAAAAAAAAAATTTTCAATTTAAACTTAGTATTTTAGGTTATTATTTTTATATTACCTATTCGGGTTATTATTTATCTCAATTTAAATATCTATTTTTTATAATAAAACTTAATACATATAAAATATTTTTATTAAAAATTACTTATTGCAAGTGAATATATTATCAAGTTATATTATATATATATATATATGTTTATTAATTTAAACGAAAAAAAAAATATTCAGTCTATATTGGAATATATATAAATATATATATAATAAAATAATTATTACTAATTTATTTTTTAATTTAATAAAATATTTTTAATTAATGAAATAGTCAAAAATCTAAATTAAGTTCAAATAATTATTTATTTTATTTAATTTAATTAAAACTTTCCCTTTAAATATTCCTAAAGTTAGCATTCTTATTTTCCATTTGACTCTTATACTATGCTTATAAAATCAATCCTTCAAAAAACTAATTTATATTACATAAAACTTCTCCTAAATCATGATGTTTATAAGCTATTTTATAACAAAGTTCAATAGCCGAGCAAAAAAAAGCCATATCATATTCCAAAACTCTTGTCCCAGATTTTATAATATCTCTTGATTCTTCATTAATAAGTTTTAAATTGCATAAAAATACTTTCGAATTGCCTTATTATACTAATATAACTTATCCTTTCCTAAATTCTGTATAGTTATGTAGTTCTTTGGATATATTAATTACTTCTTCTAGTAAATTTGTATATTAGGATATTTATTTTGGTTGATTTTTAATTAATAATTTATATATATGAAATGGGTTGAAATTAGTTATTTTTGCAATTTAAAAAGCGTTTTGAATTTCCTTTATTTTTAAGTGGAAATTATCGAATTTATTTTGGGGGAAATTTTCAGTGTTTTTTTTTTCTTCTGAAAAAACTGTTTTTTCTTCACTTTTTTAAATTTAGTCTTTTTTCTCTGTTTTTTATATTTAAATGGGAAAAAGTGGCTAAATTATATTAAAAATAGACTAATCTTATTAAAAATTGAAAAAAATATTCGTTTTTTCATTCGAAAAATTTCCTTTGTTATTATTATTATTATTCTCAAGTAAAAAAAGCACTTTTTAAGCACAAAAAAATTACGCTTCTTTCATTTCTTTATCTAATTAACCCTCTATACTGTAGTTTTTTATCTTGAATATATATTGGAATTGCTTATTAGGGTTTTCTTAATTTATTTTGAGCACGAATTTGTATTCATGGAAGTTTTTTAAAATATTTATGGCCTATTAAAGCTCTTTTATAGGATCTTTTTTTAGGTTAATGGGGTTTATTTGTCCTGTTTCAATTAATATTTCAATACTTTTAATGAATTATTTTATGGCTTCTTGTTTTTTGAGTATATTGCGCTTTTTTTCTCGAATTTATTTAACTTTTTAGATGAGATATTTCCTGTTTTTATCGAAATTGAATTTAACTTCTTCTAAGTAAATTTATCTTTTGTTTTATAAAAATATTAAATATTCGATTAATTAAATGTTATTTTCTTGTAATTATTTGAGTTTTTTAATTTTCTCAAGATGAAATATAAAATCGTTAATTTCTTTATATAAAAAAGGCTATGATATACTATTTATGAAAAAGAATATGAGCTTTTTTTTAAATTATTAATTATGAAGTATTATTTTGTCATTTTATATATAATCAAAATAATTCAAAATATCATTTAGATTTAAAGTTTAATTATTATAATTATAAATTATGTCTTTTTGAAGTTTTGAGATATTTAGTTATAATAAATTATTATTAAATAAAATTTAATCTATAGTTTATTTTATTAAAGGAAGGATTATTTACATCCATTATTAAGAAGATTTTTAAAGGCGCATCTATTATTATGATTTTTAATATGATTATGATTTTTAATATAATTTTAATTATAATTATAATTATTATTATTATTATTATTATTATTATTATTATTATTATTATTAGTATTTATTTTAATATATTTATTATTATTATATATTTTTAATTTTTTTTTTTTAATTAAACTATATTTTTTAAAAAAAAATATATTTAAAATATATTCTAAATAATTACTTTTAATAATTAATATCAATAATATATACATATTATTTAATTATTAAAAATCAATTTTATTTTTATGTATATATATTTTCATAAATAAACACTTATAATTGATAAAACAAAAAGCCCTATAGTAAGTTTTTAAATAAACTTCCAAACTTCATCTTAAATTTCTTTATCAATAATATTTTTGCCTTCTTTTTAATAATTTTTAAGTTATTTATTCATAATCTTGAACCATATCTTTGGGAACAATGCCATAAGTACACAAACAGTATATCCATGAGGTAATTAAGGACTTTCATCATAACTACATAACGTTTAATATTCCTTATAACTATTTTCATGATGATCAGAATGTCTTTATATTTTAAAAAGTAAATAATTTGAAACCCTATGTGGTGCATTCCAAGAGAATTTTATATTTACTGGCTCATATACTCCTGGAGAAATTTCCTTTCTCACAAGTCCGTAATGTTCTACATAATTAGCCATTTCTAAATAGACTACAGAAACAAAACTCTAGAATAAGAATAGCATTCCACCATAGTATCCATATATTTTAAAAACTATATAAGGCAAAAAGAACATCATGAAAGTAAAAAAATACATTCTGTTATATATAATATTAAAAGTATATCTATTATTTTTACTCTATTATTCATTTTCGATATTCCAAGCATTCTTATAAGTTCCTATTAATGTCTAAGGTAAAAACTCATATAGACTTTAGTTTAATCTTGATGTAGCTGCGTCTTTATGTGTCGCGACGTTTTTGTGATGTCCTTATATATGCTCGATTGCGAAATGCATATAAAGGTTTTTCGCAAGTGTTAAATAGCCTAAGATCTTGTCTTGTATGCGGTCTTTGTGAAACAGTTCATGGGCAACGTTTATGTTAGATGTGCCGGCGTTGGATACGGAAAAAATTATTCCAAATTATTGTAAATAGGAGAGTTTTTCTCTATTTATACAAATATAGTCTATACACCAAAATGTAAATAGCCAATCTAGAACAACGGATAGGTATAAAGGAATTCTGTATTTGATTTTTCCAGTAAGCTTTTTTATTTCTTCTTTTGTAGGGTTTTTTAGGTCTAAAGGAAAGAAATGATCGCAGTAAGGAATTACGGTATATACTATTAGAATAAAGAAAAAATATTGCTTTAAGTATTTAAAAGCTATGAAGGCAAACGGGTAAAGTAGCGGGATCATATAATATTGAAAAGAACTAAAGAGGGTTATATTGTCTATTATTTCAAGGGTTGTCATTTTATTTATTAGGTTATACTATTATTTTAGATTTTTTTTTAATTTTGATTATTTTGTTTATAGGTTTAGTTTTGTTTTTGCCTTTGCTTTGTTATTTAAATTTAATGTATATGTAATAGATTTTATATTAAACCTGTCTTTATAATAATAATATTTTTATTAAAATAATGAATTAAGTGTTGGTTAAATTAAAATAAAATTTTAAATCAGGATATAATATAAATAAAATTAAAAGAGAAAAAAAATTTGCAATAATAATTATAACAAATAGATTAATTTAAAATTAAATATTGAATAAAATATTTTATTAATAATAAAAATTATTTTTTTATTTATTAAATTTTATTTAATAATACTTAGCTTTTTATTTAATAACATATAAAAAAAATTCTTTATTTTATCTTTCTTTAAATATTTTTTCATACAATATAAATAAAAAAATTATATATACTTACATATATATATTTTTATAATTTTTTTTAACTAATTAATAAAAAATTTATATAAATGCAAAATAGAACATTCTAATTTATAATATTTAAGAAACAAAATAATACAAAAAATATCATTATTCTTATGTTTATTAATCATCTTCTTAATTTCTATTATTTCTTCTTCTATAATTTCTTTATCCTCCTTCCATATTTTATTCTTCTCTTCTTTTATATTACCCACTCTTATAATCTGACATCCTAATTTAATTTCCTAAAAAGAACTATTAGGCTATTTTAGTAACATGTTAAGCACATTCAAAAGTATGCACTCCTCTTTTAAATCCATTAAATAAAGAAGCTGGGGTCGATATAATTCTATTTTCGAAGTCTATTTAGAAATTATTAGAAAATCTATCAACGTGTATAGCTCCTAATTTCTCAAGGACTTTAATGCTTTCTTATTCCAAAAAATTAACTTTTCCATCATCCCTTTGTTCTTACTTACCCAAAGTAAGTCTTGGACTGTACTTTATAAATACTTTGGCTGCAATAATACCTGCAAGACCTAAAGTTACTATAGGTTTTTTATCTTAATGGAATTAAATTAAAGCATTTTCTAATATTTCGTTTACTTAAAATTCTTCGTTTTTTTCTCTGTAGTTTGTCAAATTAGTTGCTACACCATTTCCTCCGGGAAGGAATATTCCCTAATATTCGGAAGGTTTTAAAGTAGATAAATCGTTTATTTTTCCACGAGATATTCTAGAAGATTCTATCATTTAATCAGGAAGTGAATAAAAATTTACATTTACACCTAAATTATTTAAGTTAACCATTAAAGATACGGCATCATATAAATCAGTACCTTTATATATGTTAATTTTATTATAATGTTTGATATTGCTTTTCCGATTTTAGTTTAAAAAGATAAATAAATACCTGTTTCGTTACCAAGACCGGATAGAATTAAAGCTACTCTTTTAAATTAAGGTTGATGGTCTTATTAATTGATAGATTGGGTATCGTTGGTATAATTTTTTAATACTATTTTATTTAATTATGTCTTTATTTTTAAGAAATTTCTACAAATCATTTTTTTTTTGTTTATTTGTTTTTGTTATGTTAGTTTAAATTTTTTTTTTTTTTTTTAAAAAGATATTTTATTTTTATATTTTGTTTTTTATATTTTAAATTTAGCTTATTTTTTTAAAACAAAATATTTTATTTTTTTAGGTTCATTTTTGTTATTTTTTTTTTTTTTATAAATGAAAATATTTAATTGACTTTTTTTTAAGTTATTTATTATAAAATATATATTTTTGTTCTTCATCTAATTATTAGATTTAATAGAGTTATAAATTATTTAATTATTTTTTTATTCAATATTAATAAATGTAATATTTATTTATCGATTGAAAATATAAAATATTAATAATTATAAAAAAACAATTTGTTAATTTGCTTATTTTTTTTCAAAGTATATATTTGCATTTTTATTAAAATAACAAATACCTTGACTTTATGATTTTAATTTAATAAATATATAAAATTTATTTTAAAATAGATAGAGTATATTATCAAATATTATTAAAAATAAACTTAAAGATTCCAATAAATATTTTCATTTATAAAATAAAATATTAAATAAAATAAATATAAACAAAAATTATCTTAAATAAATATTAAAAATATGTTTATATTAAAATCTATATTTAAAACTTCCTTAATAAAAAACTTAAACAACAAAATTCCATCTAAGTCCTTTTCTGACCTAAACGACATAGTGGAACTTTCCGAAGACCATAAAATGATATACGAAACCGCTTTAAATTTCGCCAAAGAGAATATGGCCCCACATGCCTTAGAATGGGACAAAAAAAGTTATTTTCCAATCGAAGTTATAAGGCAAGCTGCATAATTAGGTTTCGGTTCTATATATACAAGTTAGGAATACGGAGGATGCGGAATGGATCGTTTAAGTGCAAGTTTAATATTTGAAGCTTTGGCCACTGCTTGTGTATCTACTAGTGCTTATTTATCAATACATAATATGAATTGTTGGATAATCGACTCCTTTGGAAATGAAGAACAGAAGAAAGAATGGCTTCCTTAGTTAATAAATATGGAAAAATTAACATCTTATTGCCTTACAGAACCTGGAAGTGGTTCTGATGCGGGAGCAATGAAAACCTTTGCAAAAAAAGTTGGAGGAGACTACATTATTAATGGTTCTAAGTGCTTTATTACAGGGGGAGGAGTGTCTGATTATTATATTTTAGTATGCTTAACAGGAGAAAAACAAAGGTCGGTGATTTTTGTACCGAAAGATGCTCAAGGAATGTCTTTTGGAAATCCGGAAATTAAAATGGGATGGAAATCTTCGCCAACAGCAGTTGTTAATTTAGAAGATGTAAAAGTCCCCGTTAGAAATTTAATTTCGGAAGAAGGAAATGGATTCAAAATAGCAATGATGGGTTTAGATGGAGGTAGAATTAACATTGCTAGTACTTCTATAGGTGGGGCGTCTTTTTGTTTAGATAAAACAAAAGATTATTTATTCAATAGAAGATAATTCGGAAAAAATTTAGGCGATTTTTAACATTTATAGTTTCAATATGCATAAATGATTACTGATTTTACACTATCTAGACTTATGGTTAGATAAGCAGCTGTAAAAATTGATTAAAAAGATCCTAATAGAGCTTTGTATGCAGCTATGGCAAAACTTACGGCTACTGAAAAATGTTATAATACTGTTGATATTTGCTTATAAATGCATGGGGGTTATGGATATATTTGGGAAACAGGAATTGAAAGATTTCTAAGAGATTTAAGAGTAAATAGGATTCTAGAAGGAACAACGGAAATTATGAAACATATAATTGCAAGAACGACACTAAAATAATGATTTTTAGAATTAATAAAAAATAAAATAAAAAATAAATATATATATAAATAAATATGTGTATATATTTATATAAAATTAAATTAATATTTATATATAAATATACCTGTATATATATATAAAAATAAATATATAAATATATATATATATATATATAATTATATATACTTATATGATAAATAAATATATTATATTATTTGATTTTTTTTTTTTTATGTGTTTTTTTTTAGAAAAATTATATCAAAAAGAAACATAATTAGATTTCTTATAATAACTTTTATAATTATATATTCTGTTTTTAAAAATAAAATTTACAGTATAAAAAATATAATGATAAATTCATTTTATTTATAAATATTTATATAAATGTACAAAAATATTATATATATATATATATATTTATTAAAATTATTTATATATATATATATATATATATATTTTTATATATACAAATATATATATATAAATATTATGTCATTTATATATTTTAATAAATAATATATTTTATTATTATTTTTATATCATTTTAATCCATTATATTTTATTTTAAAATAAATATTTTCATTATATTTTATAAATAAAACTTTTATTTTTGTTTTTATAATAACTTTAGATTTAATTTATATATTTTTTTAATATTTAATAATTTATATATTTTATAATTTTAATAATTTAACATTCAAATATATATTTATCATATTTATTAAAATTAATATAATATTATATTATATTTTTATACATATATTTCATTTTTTTTCTATAAAACTACTATAATATAATTTCAAAAAATTAAATAATTAATCTAAAAGGTCATTAAATAAAAAAATTAATTAATAAAAATTACTTTATTAAAAATTATATATTCTTATTAATAGTCTTTTACTAATATCATTCAAAAAAATTTATTAAATATCTATCAAATTTAATATATTTCTATCTTCGTAAATTAAATTAATAAATTAAATTATTTTTATTTATTTAAAATTGAATTTTAACAATATTATAAACTTAGAAAATAAATTTAATAATAATATAAAAGTATTAAACATAAATAAAGTTTATGATTAATTAATAATTTAAATTCTTATTTTTAAAAAAAAAATTTTTAGTATTTTTGTTATATAAAATAAATTTTTGTAAGTTTAAAAAAATAATTTTAATATAAGAAATTATTAAAATAATTTTAATTTAATAAAATAAAATAAAATACTTAAATAAATTATTAAAAAATACTATTTTTAATATAAATATATTTATAATATATATATATATATATATATATATATATAAATAAAATATAATTTCAATTATATTATCTATGGAACTCATCATTAAACTATGAAAAAACATCTAATTACTGCATTTAATATTCTTCTGGTAATATTAGTGTTGTAATTCTAAAATGATAAGTATCGTCTTTTTACCTAAAGCCACTTCCAGGTATTATAACAATGCCTGTATTTTCTAAAACATTTAAGCAATAAAATAAATCTGGTTCCATTTTTCTTTTTTAAGCCTCCTCAATTATTTTTTTATTTAAATGAATTCTCGGGAAAGCATACATAGCCCCTTCTACTTCTTGACACTCTATATTAGTCATTTTATTTAATTTATCAGTCATAATTTCCGCTCTTCTTTTTAAAGAATTATACAAATCATTTTTTTCTTTCTAGTATTACTCAGTTGTTTCTTACGAGCTGTTAATTAAAGTAGGTGGATTACACATTAACTCAGTCATACATTACCCTATAGTATTAGAGCATAAGAACATAGACCTTAATTTGATTATTTATTCCTTTACTTTTTCATCTATATTACATAATTCTATATATCCTCCTCTTAAACCACATTCTCCTAAAAGTCCTTTAGAAGTTGAATGAAAGGAAAAAAGTTCTACATCATTATATGGTTTACTTAATTCCGATCGTACTTTTTTAAAGGAATAAAAATATTTTTTATCTGTATATACATTATCTTGGTATACTTCATCAGCAAAAATTATCATTCTATTATTATATGCAAATTCAATCATTTATTCTATTGTCTTATAAGACAGAACCTATCCAGTTGGATTTCCGGGATTTATTACGACTAATATTTTTGGGTTTATACCATGTTTTTTAGAGTTCTTGTAGGAACGGTTTAATTCCTCAATGGTTACTTACCATCCTTTATCTTCGTCTAAATAATAATGGCATTCAGATGCTCCTTGTAATGTACAGGCGGCTGAATATAAAGGATATTAGGGAATAGGTATCATTATACCATCTCTTGGATCTGATATTAAAGCGTTTAAAACCATAGATACACCTTAAGATGCACCGTCTGTGAGTATTATATCACTTGTATCTGTATATTATTTATATCTATATGCATATATATTAATTTTTACCTGGTGGTAATAAATGATTATCTCTTTAAGCTATATATTTAACTACACTTTCTCTTACAAATAAATGACCACATGAATCAGAATAAGCTCCGATCGAATGTTTCATCCTTTAAGAGTAAAAACGAGCCCTATTTCTCACATCTTAATTAAATATTTCAGTTTCAATTAATTCAGGGTATAATACTGAAGCTAATACTTATCTATTAAATGATATAGGCTTTTAGCCGAATATTTAAGGGTTTCCTATATTACATTCTGTAAGTTTATCAAACTTATAATTATGGTTGCCGTTTAAGAGTGCTGCGCGGATATTTAAGGCTCGGGTTGGGACAGTGCCTCGAACTGCGTATTCAGCGTTTTTTACTTTTGGGTTTATGTCATTTATTGTTAATACTTTAGAGGATAGATTGTCAGGTTAGAGAAGGAAGGGTTTATTGTTTAATAAAGTAGAGAAATGCTTTTTTAACATTATTTTTTGTAATTTTTTTTGTTATTTTTTTTTTTATTTTTTTTTAAATAAAATGTGTCTATATTTATTTGTTATTTCACTATAAATTTTTAAATTAACACTTTTATAATTATTTTTTTCCTTTATTTTATAAATGAATATAAGGCTATTTTTTATTTTTTTTAAAAGGGGGCTTAAATAACAATAACAAAATAAAATTTTAATTATAAAATTTGAACAAAATAATATTGTAGTGTCAATTTTTTTTTTTTTAATATATATTATTTAAAATAATAATATAATAAATTTAAATATAATATAAAAAAAAAAAATAATATAAATAAATTATAATTAGACTATTATAATAATATATATTATTTTAAATATATTAAATTATATTTTTTAAGTCTTAATAATAATTATATTATTATTAACTATTTTTTTTTTTTTAATAAAAAATTCATTTAAATATTATATATTTAAATATTTATTTTAAAAAATATATTTTATGTTTTTTTTTTTTTTTTTTTTTAAATATTTTATTCTATTTTAAAATAATTAAATATATTTATAAAAAAATAAATTTTAAAAATATACTATAAATCAAAATAAAGATATATTTAAAATAATATAAATATATTTTGATATTATTTCTTTTTTATATCACTTTTAAGAATAAAAATTTTTTAAAACTCTAGAAGATTCTGCATTATTATAATTAATTTAAAAATATTCATTATTTGAATTTAAAATTAAACTATTTTAGGAAATTGTATCTTTAAATTAATTTTAATCTTAAAATAAAACAAAAAAAGTAATAATAAATAAATATAAATAAAAAAATCTAAATATATATAAATATAAATATATGATTAAAATTTATATATACATTTTTTTTATATATATATATATATAAAATATTTATTTTTTTATATAAATCTATATATCAATTTTTCTTTTTAATTTTTATATTAAAAATTGTTATTTATTATTATATATTTATATATATATTTATATTCAAATATATAAATTACTTTATTCTATTTATTAAAAATTTAATTTTTTATATTTTTAACATTTCGAATTTTTATCTTTTATTAAATTTTTTAATTCTATTTCAAACTTATTTTACCCTTTAATCTATATATATAAAGTTATATATATTTAAATAAATATATAAATATATATAAAAAAATATATATATATATATTAATATTTATGTTTTATATATTTAATATTTTTATATAATACAATAATTTTTTCTTAATTGATATCTTTTGTATATTCTTAATTAATTTTATCATTTATATTATTTTATTTCTTTTTTCCTATAATACTTGTTCTTAATAAAAGTTTTTTTTTTTCCATTAGCTCTTCTTAAGATTGACTTTTTTTCTAATTTTCATTATTTTTTCTTAATTATAGATACCACATTCTTTAATTATTTTGTATATTTTTATATTATAAAATCTCATTTTTATATTTTTGTTCAATTTTATATTTTAAATAATCATATTTAGTTTATAAAATTTCTTCTTTTTTTTTCCATTCTATAGGTTTACTGATTTTTGATATATTTTTTTACCAAAAGTTAAAAATTGAATTAAAATTTTTAATAACCCTTTAATCTCTTGTTAATATATTTTTTCTTAAATTGGCATTTTTTGTATTTTTAATTTTCGATTTTTTTATTTTATTCAATTCTATTTTTAATTTAATCCATTGAAAAAATTAAATCTCCTTTTGAAAATTCTCTATTTTATTTTTTTTATTTATTATATTGTTTAAACAAAACAAAAATACGGAAAATCAGTTATAATTATGCTTTTTCTCTTAAATTAAGTCTTATTTTAAACCGGCTCTTTTTTTAGTATTTTTTATTTAATAATATATTAAATAATTTTTTTTCTATACAATTTAAAGATTTAGAATTAACTCTTAATTCTTATTCTAATTCTATATTATTATTTGTATGTATCGAAATAGTAGTTTTTTTTCTATGCAATTATTAAATTTTAGTATTATATATATTTTCTTATATTTCCCTCTGTTTATCTAATTATTTTTTGAATAATAAAGGTGAACCTACAACTGAATATGGAACCAATTTTTTATCACGAAATACCGGACCATCATTATATTCACTAAATTTATTTCTAGTATGATAATTACGAATTTTAAATATATTTTGCTTTTCCAATAACTCTTCATATAAAAAACTTTATTAAGTTTTTAATGGTTAGGTAAGTTTTTTAGCAACAAAATATTTTTTTTTCATATTATTATTTTATTAATAAAATTTTTAAATTTATTAAAAATAAATATATATTTTAATATATAATCTGTAAGATAATAAATTAGATTAAAAATATACATAAATATAAATTTAAAGAAAAATATAGTATAAAAGATATATATTTATTAAATATATATATAAATATATATATAGATATATATATATATATATATCTTTTTATATATCTTTATATATATATATATATATATATATATAATTATATATGTATCAATTAATTATATTAGAAAATACTCCTTAAGATTAATTAATTTTAAATAGTTAATTATCAAAAAGAGATGTATTATTTTAATTATTATTTTTTTCAATTAAACTATTATTTTAATTATTGTTTTTATCAAAAAAATCTTTATTAAATTAATCTTCTAAACTAAAGATTTTTTCTATTTCTTTTAAATTATCTGTCCAATCTATTCCGCATATTTTTTTAACTAGAAATATAATAGAATTTAATTATTTATTTTCTTAAAAAATTGCTTTTATTTTTTCGATTATATAACTTTAATTTTAAATCTAAAAAAAATCCTAAATTTCATCCAAAATTTACTTTTAACTTTATTCTATGACTATTTTTTTCTTCAATATTATATATTTTTCCATTACTTTTTTCAAAAAACTCCATATTTATTTTAAATTAGGAACTTTTTTATTAAAAAACTCTAAAGGAGCGCATTTAATTACCATATTACTAACACATTATGTAAATTGTTAATTATTTTAAATATTTTCCTTCATTTCTTTTATCAAAAAAAGCATTTCCTTTTCCGATTTTTTGCCTAATATATATTAAAGTTCATTTATGAAATTGCATTTAGTTTCATTGTTTAAAGTTTTATATTATTATTTGATATTTTCTTTATTTTTTTGCTAGTTTACATCAAAGGAATTATTTTGTCTGTTTTTTTTTCTTATTTAAAAATTTTTTCTTCCAGTTTTTTTTTTAGTTTTGGAGATTTTTTATTTTTTCTTACATTTAAAAAAATTAAAATTCATAATTATTTTTCTCACTTTTTTTTTCAAATTTTCGTTTTCTTTTGTCAAAAATATGTTTTTTTCATGAATTTTTTCCATAATTTTTTACATTTAAAGCATTTTTTCCCCTTTTTCTTTCACTTCTTCCCTTAGAATATTGTTATTTTTTCTCTCAAAAAGTAATAAATTATATATTTCATCGAAATTCTCTAATTTTTGGTTATTATTTTGGCTATAGTAGCTTTTTTCAGACATTTTTTCATCAAAATTACTCTATATACTATCCTAATCTACATTTTCGTCTTCTTCCTCTTAAAAATAATACCTACTACCTTATTTAATTATATTTTTTTCTTCCTTTACTACTGTATTTTGATATTTTTATGAAGAAAAAGAGGAATTTTATTACCATTAATATTCTGTTTTATTATTGTTTTTTTAACCACTACTTCGACTTATTATATTAAAACGGGCTGAGGTTATATGGTGGTTATCAGATGAAGTTTCTATGATTATTTTGGGAGAATTTTATTGGTTTTTAAATGAAAATCAGGTGCAAATGATTCTCGTACTTAGATTAGGTCTTTGAATTGTTTTAAGTTCATTTTTTTTTTTTAAATTGTTTTTTATTTTATTTAAATTTTTTTTTTTTTTTTTTTTGAATATAAAACAATATTAAATAAATAGATTCTATTAAAATAATTTAAATTTATTTTTTAAAATAATGTTTATATATATATATATATATATATATATATATATATATTATATATTAATATATATATATATATAAATATATATATTATGTTATTATTTAAATAATAAGGTTTTATGTATATACTATTTCTAATATTATTCTAGTGTATATTTATTTTTTATAATTCATTTTAATATGTTTTTTTTTTTAAAAAATATGTTATATATATATTTATTATATATTTTTAATTGTCATTATTCATTTTTTTTTAGTTATAATAAAAAAAAATATATAAAAAAAAAATTTTGTAAATAAATAATTATATATATATATCATTTATTATGTATATTTTCATTAATATTTAAATATTCTTCATATAAAATATAATAAACAAATGTATCTCTTATAATGCCATTATGTCTAATTATATCTTTTCTAAGAATTCCTTCTTTTTAACAACATAATTTTATAACAGACCTTTAATATAAAACATTTAAAATATGAATTTAAAACACAACTTTTTAAACATAATATTAATGTATTAAAATAAAAAAAAAAAATATATTTATTATTATT